>NW_017973126.1:0-21909 GCF_001876935.1 Asparagus officinalis | reverse complement strand
CCTAGTTCCGATGATTCTGAGACAAGTCGTTTACCGACCGTCAGAGAAATCGCTAACAAGTTTGAAGGAGTCTACCAACGCACTCGGACACGAACATGAACCATTCCCCCTGTCAACTATCGGAGGTTAGCCACATGAACTAATTCCGATGATGAACATTCAGTCATTGCTGAGTCTCAATCATCAAGCTCTTTCATTGGGCATGAGAGCTTCACCCACATGGCAGAACATTCTGAAGATCTTTCAAAGAGGGTTGATGAACAGGAGGCCATGCTCAAATCTCAGCAGGAGGCCATCAATGAACTCATGGCCATGTTGACTCAAATCGTCGCAGACAAGGCCAAATCTCAGAAGACAGATTCGCCACCTAGGCAAGAATCCTCCCGGAGAGGAAAAACGTCTTCATCCCGACCTCACACAAGCAAAGGGAAGGGAAAAGTGGTTGATGATGCGGCTTCTGACCAAGAAGCCCACAGCCTGGAATCTTCCTCTGATGAAGGAAGAGAGACGGAGAACGAGCATAATCTCCAGTCTGCCAAAATAGAAGAATTGGAAGCCCGCCTCAATGTCATTGCCAACAGAAGCGAGCTCCAAGACGAGGGAGTTATCAGACCCTATCCTGCCGAATGGGATGCAGCCCCTTATCCTCCAAAATTCGAAGTCCCGACGCTACAAACTTTTGACGGCACGGGATCACCGAACCAACATATCTATCATTTCAAGTCACAGACGGGGAATGTGATATCAAACGATGCCATACTGGCTCCATTATTCATTTGCACCCTCAAGGGAGTTGCCTTTGAATGGTTCAGGAAACTGCCTGCGGGATGTATCAAAAAATGGACGGACCTAGAGAGACTCTTCCTGTAAAGATTCTTTGAAGAGGATACAGAAGTCTCCATTCATACAAGCAGAAGAAGAGGGAGTCCGTCAAAGCCTTCGTCAAAAGGTTTCGAAACATGGCTCTGCGATGTCCGACAGGTATGACACAGTCTACTCTAGTGGAGACCTGTCGACACAACTTGCAGACCGACCTCCTAGCCCGAATAGGAGTTGCAGAATGCCGTTCCTGGAGACAACTAATCTCTCAAGGCGAACAGGCTCAAAAGATTATTGCCAGGATCAAAGCTGAAGAACAAAGTAGGCAGTATCAACCTGAGCAATCGGACCAAGCCCAACCTTCACCTGAGCAATCAGACCAAGCTCACTCTTCTCAGTCAGAAGGGGAAGATACTACGGCCACTGAAGTCAATCCTCTTCAGTAAGGTGGCAGGTCCAACAACTATCACGTTAACAATTACCTCTGATAGTCAAACCCGTTAGATAGTGGCCCACTAGGTGATGTGCCACGTCTACCCTTTTTCCCCTACACTTGTTCAAGACTGGGGGTTGGTTTATTTGTAGTTCATTGGATTATGAATAATAAATTTTCTGAGTTGTCATGTTCAACAGAATACCTCTGTCAACCACGAAGTCCACCAAAACTATCACGTTAACCGTCACCTCTGATAGTCCTTTTCCTCCAAATTCTCCCACCAATCCTCTTCAAGTAGGATGGCGGGTCCACCAAAACTATCACGTTAACCGTCACCTCTGATAGTCCTTTTCCTCCAAATTCTCCCACCAATCCTCTTCAAGTAGGATGGTGGGTCCACCAAAACTATCACGTTAACCGTCACCTCTGATAGTCCTTTTCCTCCAAACTCTCTCACCAATCTTCTTCAAGTAGGATGGCGGGTCCACCAAAACTATCATGTTAACTGTCACCTCTGATAGTCCTTTTTCTCCAAATTCCTCCACCAATCCTCTTCAAGTAGGATGACGGGTCATCAAAACTATCACGTTAACAGTTATCTCTGATAGTCAAACTCATCAGATAATGGCCTACCAGGTGAGGTGCCTCTATTCCGACTTCATAGATAGTGCCCCACTAGGTGATGTGCCTTGTCTATCTATTTTTATTCCCCTGCTAAGTCTTAATCAAGACTGGGGGTTGGTTACTTGGAATCCACTGGATTAAGAGTAATGAATCTTTCACATCGTCGAGTTAACATTATACTTCTGACGATCATCACCCCACAGAGTATGAATGCAGCTTGCATCACTCCCAATTTGTCACGTTAACAATACACCTCTAACAATCAACTTATCAATCCTTGACAATAGGATGATAGGTCCTCGAAATTGCTCAAATCACAATCTTCCCCAGCAAGACACTAAGTCTTCAAAATCTTAGTATCAAAATTCATCGCTTCTGATGATAAACTCACTTAGCAATTCTCCCCAGCGAGACGCTAGTCCCAAAAATCTTGTTCAAATCCCAAGTACACATTTCTCTTGGTCACGTTAAGATCAACACCTCTGACAAAATCAAACTTATGACTCTCGTCAATAGAGCGATAAGTTCAAAGTGTGCTGCGCAGATCGGCAACATCTCCTTGATCACGTTTAAGATCAAACCTGCTGACAAAATCAAGTTATCGACTCTCGTCAATATGAGCGACTAAGTCCTCAAGAGTTCGCTCGCGAATCGTAACAATTCTTGTCACGTAAGCATCATACCTCTGACAGTTGACGCTACTTATGACAATCTCTTCAATGTGGATGATAAGTCCAACAAAGTTGCTCCAATCGAACACATTCCTGTCACGTAATTATCACACACTCTGACAAAATTCACTTATCAATCCTCTTCAATAGGATAGATAAGTCGCTCAAAGTTGCTTCCGTATGGCAACAAATTCCCGCATGTTAACAACGCAAACCTTCTGACAATCGCATTATCAGTCCTCTTCATAGGATGATAAGTTCAAAAGTTTGCTTTCCGATCTGCAACATTTTCTTGTACGTATAATCCTACACCTCTGACAAAATTAACGTTATCGATCTCTCATGGAGCGATAGTCCACAAACATCCGTCAAGATAATATACACTCTGACCGACAAATCACTTATCGACTCTCTTCAATGGAGCGCATAGGTCGCATAAAAAATTAAGCTGTTAGGTTAGCCAAATCAACACCCTCTAACAGTCAAACCCCCCATTGAACTTGTAATCCTTTTTCAACAAGATATAAGGGCAAGTTGTCATTATCCTAGGTGATAATAACAGAAATTTTTGAATTACACTCTAAGTGAAAATTCACAAAGCCAAGTTAATACTACACCTCTGCGCCTCTAATTTTCTTTCAGTGTTTCAACAACAAAGTCTCAACGTATTCAGCATCGTAGCACGCAAAATCCATGTCTTCACGCATGGGGAACTTATCCGGCAAATCCTAAAGTAGGGATAAGTCACGCTAACACAGCGTTTGCCGGTTAGTCTTTTCGCGTGAAAATGACAAGTCTATGTATTCAATCATAGATATAAGTCTAAGAGGGTTCATGTTCTAGCAGCAGACGTTAACATGTGGAACGGACTAGATCAACCACATGCTAAGCCCGACTCAAACGAGTAAGTCGTAAAGGCTTATCAAATCGTTGATCGCTGAGGGTTTGCCAAAAATCTATGGCACGTTTTTTTTTGGGCACGCAGGTCCCCCCCCCCCCTCCCCCAATCAAACCCTTTTAATGGATTGTGAGCTGAGACTTTAAAACAGATGAGCCAAAGACAGTCAAAAATGCACGGAAAGCCACTTCCACGTCTTATAGTCAACATGCATAGGGTGAGACTCCACATCTTTCAAGTTCAACAATAGCAGGGTCCCACCCCCACATTCCAGAAGCACGGATATGGCACATACTTTCACACAGGTCCCTGACGTGGCCAAATCCCTTCACGATAGAGCCTTCGGACAGGCAAGTGCAGAGAACAAATCCTTTACCACCCAAGGAATTCAACAGCTCCAAGTATCAGAGTTTGAGATCGCAAAGTATTCCCGGCGAAAAATTCGTTCTCAGTCAACGGCGAACTTTCGAAAACTTTGGAGGCGGGTTCTGGGTACGCCAAATCGTCACACTACACACAAATCATCAGAATAGATAGAATGATCGCTCAATCAAAACACCGTAATGGAAGTTACAATTATGACGACGTTCCAGAAGGCTACAATTCGAAGACTTTCACATAGATCGCTGAAGGTTCATCGACGACGCTACAGACAACTGATGAAAGCTCTAATCAACAACTCTTCACAATCACATCGGGGAGTTACAATCTGACGACTCTCACATATGCGAGAGCTAAAGCAAAAGATTACAAAATGAGATTTTGCAAGCTTCGACAAAAGAGACTACAAATCGAACGGTCTCTCAAACAGACGCGGAAATCCTCCCCGCGTACATATCAAGACGTACCGCGTTCATAGCCACGAACGCATGCACAAACGCAGCTCTAAGCGCTGCAAACCGCAGCTACAGATCCGGCTGCCAAACCAGCAAACAAAGTGAACCAGCTCATGTTGCCACAAACGGAGCTCTTGTCACCGGCTGTCAACGCAGACTCAGATCCGCTGCCGAAACAGCAGCTCCAGCAGCTGCCCAACGCAACTCTATACCGCGTTAAATCGCAGCGTCCTTCGCTGCTCAACGCAGCTGCCAATCAGTGCGCAATACGCAGCTTCAAGCTGCGCAAACGCAGGCTGTCCAACAAAAGCACTGCGTCCGGAGCTTCCAGAGACTGCGTTTGACATGCAGAATTTACTGGCAAGTGAATTGCAGGATCTGTGCGTTTGACGTCGTTCAAACACGAGTTGATCACGGTTTCAAAAGTTTCCCACGAATTTGAGGGGATCACAAACCCACTGACAGGAGTGATTTAAGGGGCGGTTACATCCATTAGCCCCACTAAAGGAGGCGAATAAAGGAGGTGTTACACCCCTTAATCCCTATAAGAAAAATAATAACTAAGAATCAGTTTAGTTCGAGGCTGGTTTTTGGGGGGTTGGTTGGGGCAAGAATTCTTTGCAGCGAAAAGAGGATGCCTTCATCTTCGGCTTGGAGCTTTGAGATCGGCAACAAGATCTTCATCCTTGGCTTATAACCGACTTTCGGTTAAAATCACTCTTTCATAGAGTTTTAAACCGTTTCGAGTTCTCGCAGCAACGTACAAATCGTGCCAGAGAAAGACCTACGTTCCAGTGAACAAGACATCAGATCGTCAACGAGAAGCCAAACGTGACGCGAAGCATTCGAGGAGGGGGCATCTCAATCGCGCACGCCACCGTGAAGAACCCAGAATTAAAGCAAAGGAGAGGATCCCAGATCATTCGCTCTTCTCTTTTGTAATCAGGAATTCAAATTGTAACCGAGATAGAGAGAAATTGTAATCATTCTTTTTCTAAACAGCTTAGAGAGAATAAAAGTCCAATACCGCAATTCTTTTATTCATTTTCTTGTTAGCACAATTTCCACACAAAACAATCATCGCATCTTGATTTTATACTCACCAAGGCCCACCGTTTTAGCAAGGCATGGTGTTTCCGCATCAAAAAACGGTTCTAACGGCATCCAATACTTCTTAGGTAGTAAACCACTTCCTACTTGGGCACATGATGGTAAGAGCAACTGGAATGCAAGAATCGCACTTACCGCATATATCTTCGGCCACCGTCACAACGTAGCATTCTTTATCGATCCCTTCCTCCGAGATGTAACTCGCTCTTCTTGGCCTCTTTCTCGTTTATTGTTGTTTTTTTTCACACTATAGAACTAACTGCTCTTGTTAGGACAGTCAACCTAAAAGCTAAGGCTCACCGCATTGGAAACATGATCATTCGCGCGCAAGAGTCTCCGATTTCGATCTAGGACTTTCGCTCCTACATTTTCCTCGTTCATTGGCCGCTTCCCTTACAAATAGTCCATTGCTGCTCTCTTGTTACCACTAGTGTCATATCACTAGTTTCAATTTTTCGAAGATCATACCGCAGTTAAGCGTCGTTCTAGTCCTCATGCCATCGCAAATTTTCTCACCACAAGCATGCAAGTGTTTGCACGTGCTGGGTGGCGTAGTGGTCAGTATGATTTTGCACACAGATTATACTTGCAGGTTCCCATAGAAGAACTTCGGAGCAGAGATAGAAGTAGTAGAAGCCGTCTGATCATCGTCTTCAACTAATCATATCTATGTCCTTTAAGTCTGATAATGAAATCCTATCAAACTTTGTTGATGGTATTACCGGATTGCTGAGGCCTCCATCCATCTTGCAAGTATACAATTTGGAACTTTAAATAGATCCGGTTCGTATAGACTCTTCGTCATATAAGGTGCTCTCTAACTTTAACACATTGCCCATAGGCCCACGGCCGTTTCTCCCGTCCACCAAGGAAAGCCTATATCCCTTCAAGGCAAAGGATAATCGACGCGCCATATAACTTCCAGATCCAGCTCCCTCTCAAATCTTTCAACTCAAACATATTCTTGTGCTTTCTCTTTTCAGCCAAAGCAATTGTGGCAATTTTGTGAAGTAATGAATTTTTATCTGCATCGTCCAAAATAAAAAAATGAATTCTTCTCATTGAATTTCTCGATCTCATACTTTCCAATTTAAACCGTTTTACTTGTAGACCGCAATTCTCCCGCCTTGTATTAATAAAATGCGGCTTCTCGTCAGGAATTCTAACAAATACCTGTGTGTACCAACACAATACCCAAAACTACCACAATCAAATGAAGCTTTACCACCCATCTAATCAAGGACTCTGATACGCAATTGTTGGGGGCGAGAGACGGCCCACACCGTCACGGCAAGCTAATTAATCCCGAAGAAAACAACCCTAACACCTAAGTCCATGCAGAACTCAAAGCTAACCAACACAAGCAATAACGAATACACAGATAAACAATAAGTAAATGAGGACGGAGACAACAGATTTTAGTGTTTCAAAATCAACTTGCGTAAAACGTCCACGGGAGCGACGCACAAATAATTTCTTATTTTACCACAAGAAATTACAAAGCTGAGCAGAGAAGATCTCAAACTTGAGATCTCTCAAACAATACCGTGTGTGATTTTATTCTAAAATCGGCCGCTCCAATTTTAATCCTTCCTCAATAACCGCTCACTAGTAGCGAAAAAATTAATTCTCAAAGCTTTATAGCCGCGCTAGAGATACTCTTGAGAACTCGTGAGATGAAGGCTCCCAGTCGCCAGCAGAGACAAATTTCCTCTCTGTTAAAATCGGTGAAGATGAGTCAACTTCATGCTCGTGAACAGGTTCCCTTTTATAGGGTTTCCGCTTTTATAGGATAACTAGGGCAGTTTTTGTGCGATTCGCTGGATCCCAGCACGGCAGGCGAGATCAAGGCCTGTAGGAAAAATTCGCGTCTGCAGGCGACATTCGCGTTCGCAGGGCGAGCTTTCTCCATGCCGCGCAGGTGACACCCTCGACTCACCCTTCGACTCGCCTCCTCGCGCCTCGGTATCGCCACGGCAGGCGACGCTCTCGACCGTCAAGCGAACATCCTCGCACTCTCCACGCAGGCGGCCATCTCGACAGTGTCAGCGAGCATCAGCCTAGCGCTTCCCGGCAAGCGCGGGCTCAGACGATCTCACTCGACAGGGTTTCGTTCTCTCAAAGTTTGTACTTGAATTGAAGCGTAGGTATTATGGCCCCCTTTTTAAATTAATTAATCAAAAGGCGCTTTTTCATCAGTCAAATCACTTATCGGTGTCGATCTAAGGAAAGGATCCAAATGTCTTTCTCTAACTAGACTATATATGAGAAAGATGGAAAATATACGTTTCATATCAAACTAATCTAAATACTTTTATAAAATGTGTTGGTATGTTATAAACATTCTTCCGAAAATGCCCTTGTACATAATATGCACATGCATACTAAACACACGGCATCCGTACATAACCATACCTCATAAATACATACACCCGCAATTCAATGCATATTATTCTAACCCCTAAACATAATTCAGCACTGACTAAGTATTTATATATATATATATATATATATATAATATATAATATAATATATAATTTATATATATATATATATATATATATGTGTGTGTGTGTGTGTGTGTGTGTAATAATATATATATATATAGTTATTATATATATATATATATATATAATATATATATATATATTATATATATAATATATATATATATATATAATAATATAATATATTATAATATATTATATATATATATATACTTAACACACACATACATATATATACAATATATATATTATATATATATTATATATATATATATATATATATATATATATATATATACTATATATAGTATATATATATATCCTATATATATTATATATATATATATAATATATATATTATATATATAATATATATATATATACTATATATATGAGAAAACTGTAGAGAGCTGGCAGCGTTCGGCCGTTTGGTGAGTTGGCAGGGGATTTTTGCAAAATTCCAGCATTAATGCTCAGTGACGCGCGCGCCCGCAAAATCTCTCTCTAGCGTCCCTAATCCCTGTCTTGGAACGCCTCACCCTGCTCTCTCGCCCAACACTCACCTCTAGCTCTATCAGGACCAGTCGCCAATCTCCTCCGTCCTTCTCATTCTTCTATGTCGAATGCCTTCTTCTTTCTCCCTCTCTCCACGCCGACGGTGCCGACATTGCCGACGCTCCCTTCTCCCTCTCTCGACGTCGATGCCTCACCGTCGAAACCCTGCCGCTCCTCGACGCCGACGTCCCCGATAATCCCCCAGTCGAAGGACACTACCCCCTCCCTCTCTCAGACGCTGACGCCGACGCCAGTAAATCCCCCCGTCGAAGACCCTCCACCTCCTTCCTCTCTCGACACGACGCTGAGCCGACGCCCCACCGATATGAGGAAACGGGGAACCGCGCTGGCAGCGCTTTCCGCCCGAGCGCCGTGCAATAACGCGGCTTCAGTTTCAGTTCGATCGTGCGAATCGGTGGATCTAGGCGGTGTGTGGGGGGGGATATGAAGGGAGGGGAAGAGTGGTTTTGAGTTGGCTTCAATCTAGGGTTGAATTGTGCTTCGGTGGCGCCGCAGAGGAGGCCGCGTATGAAGGACGTTGTTGGTGAGATCTCTCCGTCCTCACACTCTTCCGCTCCCCCTCCCCCTCCCAACCCCAGCCCGCAACAGAAGTCAAATGCTACAGCTTCTGCTTTTATTATAGAGCTAATTGTTCATCAGTTAACACATTATATCTGGGCATTTTCGCCACTTATTTTCCAAGGAAAAAATTGTAAGCCGGCCATCTGGAACGAACAAACGTCTTAAGAAAGAGAGGGAGGGACCGTATCAAACCAGGTAATTTCATCAAGGAGCATGAAAGAGAGATGCAAGAGGAAGCTGATTTTCTACCTGAAGTCTAGGAAGAGAGACTGACCAGGGCAGGCGTGAAGAGGAGGAAGCATGGAGGCGTGAAGGTATTGCTGTTCATGAATTTCCTTTAAGCTTTCCTTGATTCTACAGAAAAATCATGTCATTTCTAATGCTTGTAGAGTAGTTTGGGAAGCTATGTAAATCATGAAGAAATATCCATGTTCCCTTATTTTTTAACTTCACACTTCTTCATTTTTGGAGACGATTCACAATTCAACATATTGAAATTTTATCAATCACGTTCATGATGTCCTGAACATTACCAAAGTCCAAAGGTCCAATATTCCTAGGATCTGTTGAACATCCCTTATCTTGAAGTGGGAATTACTAGACATTTCCTCTTTCTCTAGCATAAACATGATCGACTCTTAAGGAAAAGTATTTTATACACAAAAGATTCTAAACTTGCGCCCAATTTCGGTGGCCATAATATCGCGCAAACTAAATAAGAGATGTTGCGCTGCCATAACAAACACAAGGGCTTTGGTACCTTCTTATTCCCTGTTCTTTCTTTAAGATACTTATGGGTGATCCTTGTACTCTCTGCAATTGTGCATATAGATTCTTTTTCTCTCCCTCTTATAATTTAATGCTCGAAATCTTGCAGAAATTATGTAGATAACAATAATGTACTTGATTCAAGAAGGTCCCATGGGTAAATCACTGTTGTAGTGGATCAATTAGAGGAAATTTTGGGTTTTTTATCAATCGTGAAGCATACGGCAATGTGGTGCGAGAAATTCTTAACCTGCAACAGAGGAAGATGCTAATTAAAGATCATCAAGCATTAATGAAATTCAGACCGTTCCTACCAAATACTGACAAGATGCATATGGAAATACATGTCATTCAAATCAAGCTTGAAGCTAATGCAAGGTTATATTTGTAGGGTTTAATTTGTTGATCTTAGACTTACTACCTTGCTGTAATTCATTATTTACAGATAGACCCTCTTGGTCAAATTTTTGACTCTATTAACCCTCAGATGAACTCACTAATGACCAAATTCGTTCATTGGCATTCACAGGGGGGGCTCGTAATGCTCTCTTGTGGACGCTATCAAGCCTCATGTGCAGTAAGTCTACGGAGTCACCCCATATGGAAAGAAAGATCATCTTGTGAGGTTCAACAACCTGAAGAAGAAGGCATTGGCACGATTTCATTTTGTCAAGATCTTTCGCAACCTTATACTTACGTATCATTTATGCGCTCAAGAGAGTTTTGAAGATAAAATTTTCACTGAAGAAAGTAGAATGCATCGTCGATATAGAAAGAAGAAAAATATGTACATCTTTGTATAATCGGTTATTAGCTTTTCATGTGTATATTTTGGTTCTTTTGTATGGTTGCAGCAAACTTTTATTATATATCTTTTGTAAGATCAAAGAACATTATGTATCCATAGTCGTTAAGTATTGGGCCAAATATTGTGCCCTTTAAGAGATGGTTGTATATTGTGCATTGTAATTGTTTTATATATTATGAATATATGTAGTTTGTATTGACTGTATTGTTTGGCATAAATCATTCATGATTATATAACAAGGAAGTTCTATCGAAGAGGGGAGGTTTTCCTAATTTTTTTAATTTAACGTGGTTTTGTGAGTCCAATCCAATAGCTTAGGTGATTTTGGGAGATAAAATGAATAACTATCAAGGGTGTCATATGAGACCAAGTCTTAGCATATCAATTCATGAAATTCTCAACAATTGGATCACATCCACAATTCACTAACATACATCATTTTATTTAGCACATTTTGCAACCATATCAATTTTTATTACAATAAGCTTACATTGAGTAGAGAATAGGTCTTCTCCATGTTTGCTCTAGGAAGAAGTGATATTAAGAATAGTGAAAGAGAATGATATTCACCATTACAATTACAATTCCTTGTGCACTTGGCATTATAATACAATTGTGAACAAATAAATCTCGTGAAGGCCGACACTTGACAGCGCAAATCAGAACACTAAACAGATAAAAAAACAACTCAGTTTTAATACAGAGCTTAACCAACAATCAAGTGTCTAGATATACATTAGAACAACATGTTAAACTACAAAACAAATCAATTTAGCTTACATCTTTTCTAACAAAAAAAGCTAATCTACAGCGCAAAACCGACAACCAGCCATTATATCACAACAATTCAGTATTGCAGCAATGAAGAAGAAGAAGAGAGGTAAGAAGGTATCTCTCCAGCAAAACAACAACGCTCATACGCGGGCTCCGCCTCTGCGGGCGTTGGCGTTCGGCTGGTCTTTTGAGAGAGGAAGAGGGAGGGTACCTTCGATGGGGATTTATCGTGTCGGCGTCGCGTCGAGAGAGTGAGGGTACTGTTTTCCAGAAAAGTTGAATTTGTTGTCGAATTCATTGTCTCTTCAGTCGATTACAATAAAAACTCAAAGAAAGCCTTTTTATAAGACTGCTTTAACACAACAAAAAGAAAAGGCAAACTCTTGAGAAAATGAACCGCAAAGGAAAAAAAATTCGTTGTTGGATCACTCTTTCGTGGAGCTCTTGCCTGTGCCGGGGACGCTTTGACTCGTGATCGACGCCAAGTCACAGATTCTGATTGATCGTGAGGGGTTTATGATTCTGACTTCGTGTATCGAAGTAAAAGAAATTGAAACGATATTTCTCGATGTAAGATATCGTTCTTACTTGAAATCAAGTCCAAGCCTGATTATCAGGAGTGGCCGAAAGTTTCAAGACGCTCTGCTCTCTCTCATGCTCTGGATTGCTCTGGATTTGCTCTGAAAGTGCTCAAAAATGAATCAGCCTTCTGGAGAAAATATGGCCTTCGGGGTATATATACCTCTATGGATATCAGTGCAAGACAAACATGTTTCGCGGACCAGCTTTTGGCTGTCCGGACGGGGGCGAGACAGTGTTTGCTCGTTTCGGCCCGCGGAGACAGTAAAACACCTGTCTCGGCCCGCGAGACAGTAAACACTGTCTTGCGGAACATAACCGCAGGACAGTTTTTCATCTAACTGCCTTCCAACGTTTCAAAACTCCGTTATTGTTGGGGCAGTTATGCACGTGATTCTCATCGCCACGACGTTTTCCCCACGTTCTTGAAAGCAGTTAGTGCCACGTGTAGGGCAGTTACAAAGGTAGTTTTGCATACTAAAAACTGTCTCACGTTTGCGACAAGTAAAAAATTTTCTGTCTCGGCACGGGCGGAGAACAGCAAGTGAAGACTGTCTCGCGTGGGCGAACAGAAAGACTGTCTCGGTGTGCGAGACAGCAAGACTTGTCTCGCGTGGCAGAGATAGTAAAAGTCATGTCTCGCCCGCCGCGCCAGTAAATACGTCTCGCGACGCGAGATAGTAAAGACTGTCTCGCGGCGGCGAGACAGTCAAGACCTTGTGTTTTCGCTTTTTTGATGATTTCCTCTTGAGCTGTATTTGGATATCTTTCAGTATTTTTGACGTCTACAAACCCCTCCAAAGTATTCCAAGACTGACAATCTTTTATAGAGGAGTTTCTGGGATGCTTTGGATAAGATAGATCTTACCTTACGATGCCTTTCAATGCTTGTTGAGTAGATCGTATAGAGGAACGCCGTAGGTGGCTTCAACTTTTGATCTCTTTGTCTCTCATCTATTCAGTGCTTTGTAAATAGTTAAGATTCTTCCGGCCATCGGTTTATCGCTTGTCCATTGTAGAGATGTTGAATTAAGCTGGAAGCTTGTAGCTTGTGAGATCAAACGTCTCGTTCGTCAAGCTGACACTGCATATAACCCTTTAGGTAGTCAGGTTATTCTTCAAGAATATTTTAACCTGATATTCTCCTCTCCAGGAAACTCCTCGTTGAGGATAGGGAAACAGTTTAACTCTTATTACCATATTTGGAGTATTGCAGCGTTCAATTCTTAAGAATGATATCTGAGTTAATATTCTCCCAGAAACTTCCTGTTGAGGGTAGGAAAACAGTTTATAGACTCGTGTACCTATTGCGAAGTCATGATAGGTTATTTCTTAAGAATATTCTGAGAATATTCTCCAGGAAACCTTCCTGTTGAGCGGTAAGGAAAACAGATTTAGACTCGTGTACCTATTGGGAGTTTCAAAAGGTCTCTTTTTTGTGTAGAGATGAACCTAGAATCTCGGAGAGGAAGAATCTTTATATTCTATCTCCTGTCTCTTGTTTTGTTGCGTAGAGACTAAACCCGATGATGGAGAGGTAAGAATTTAGTATTCTATCTCCTGGTCTCCTTGTTTTGTTTTGGTAGAGACTAAACCCGGAATCGGAGAGGAAGAATTTTATATTCTATCTCCTGGGTCTCTTGTTTGTGGTAGGAGATTAAACCAGAATCGGAGAGGAAGATTTTATATTCTATCTCCTGGTCTCTTGTTGTGTAGAGATAAACCCGGATCGGAGAGGAGAATTTTATATTCTAATTCTCCTGGGTCTCTTGTGTGTTGGTAGAGATAAAACCTATTTGATGGAGAGGTAAGAATTTTATATTCTATCTCCTGGTACAAAGGAAATTTGAAGTGCGGATTTCTATTCAAGATAATTCTGTAATAAGGTTTGATCAATGCCAGATTGGAAGCAATTCTTAACTTTATAGTTTTGATGCGCCAAATCGAAGCTGCGACCTCCCGTTCATGCGAAAGGAATTGAAGGGGATTTTGGTTTTGCGTCCTAAATGTAATAAGTTGACCAAGTGCGGAGTTCTGAGATGATCGCTAACATGTAAATTGATCATTCCATTTGTGCGACCTCTCGTTACATTGGAACGAAATCGATAGGGATTTTGGCTTTGGTCCTTAAATGTCTTAAAGGTTTGACCAAAATGGGAATTTTGTCGAGGAGATTTGAATCTAAAGAGCGGATCGAATCTCATCTCAGCAAAAGAGCTATTCGGAAGTCACTTTTCATAATTCTGGTTATCTCTAAGTCAATATTACATTTAACATTCTTCCGGGAACTTCCCGTTTACCATGAACCCATACTACCCCCAGGGCTTTTCTTTAATGAAACTGGTTTATCATTATATTTCAGCTTATGATCGGGTTATCTCTTAAGAGTACTATGCATAGCGCTCTCCAGGAACTTCCGTGAAGGAAAGGAAATAGTTTTAGGACTCATAATCTTATTGGGGTAGGCATCGAGAGAGTTTTATACTCGTATACTTTTCGGAGTGAGCGGGAACAGTTTATACTCGTGTACCCAATGGAGTTAAGGGGAAACAGTTTATACGTTACCCAATGCGAGTTATATGGTCGTCTTTACTCGACTTTCTTTCGTCGTTATGAGCGCCGGAAATCAATTTTAGGGCTTGGCATCTTATTTTTATGGTCCAAAGCAAATCCTCAGTTTGATGAAGAACATTCTGTTGTCGTACGCATGTGTAATTTGGATCCATAATCATTATAGCCACCATCCTTATCTTTTAATAGCTGTAGCCTCGATTTTGTCATTAGCCGAGGAGCGTATTCAGATGACTGGAGCTTCATCATCTCGAAAGAATATTCCTTTTGACAACCTCGGCATCGAGAGTCGCTTTCTCAATGATTTGCAGATGTCATTGGTGGCCCTCTACTTCAGCTTTCTTCTTTTAAGAAATGTTCAGCTTTCCTCCGCGCATTTTTCAAATCTTTCCAAGTGGATTGGTACGACCCCCAGAGCTTCCAGGCACACCGATAGAGACGATTATTATGGCATGTTTTACAGGTGAACTCCTCTGTAACAGGATCTCTGCATTCATTGCCTATGTTATGGAAGCGCTTGAAGAAAAATTATCAACGATCTCCGTCTTTGCCTTCTCATACCAAAAGGGTTCGATTGATACTTCAGTTTATCATCGAAGAAGTTCTGAGGAACATAACTTATCCATGTCATCCAGCAATTGACGCTCTCTGCTTGAGCGTCGGTACAATCGAAGGCGGATCGCCGAAGGGTTGCCAACGAATGACCCGGACCATTAACGCCTCGTTTCCCAGAGAATCATGCGCCAAAATGAGACTTGAAATTAAATCAAGTGCTGAATAGGCGAGCTCTTCCTGTCAAACGGTTGTGAAGTTAGTCAGATTGAATTGGGTCGGATATGGTAATTGAATCCCATTCCTGATTAGGGATATGAATACCCGTCTCTTAACTTTCTCGCAGCCGTCATCAAAGCATTGATTTGTCTTCAAGTTTTTGCAATTTTCCCGTCATCGTTTCATTTCTTTCTGAATGATGTCGAGTAAAGATTATTGGACCACCGCCAGCGTCTATTGCCATTGGGAGGGTATCAGCCATAATGACTTTATCCACCTCTGGATCACTGTCATCTACAACATTCGATGTGGTGGCTGGATTTCAGCTCGCTGATTGGATCAGGAGGTGATGTTGTGAGTTAGCAACTCTCTCATTTGTTGAATAGCTAACCCCATCTCTGGTCTTTATCTCAGCTCTAATTTCTTCACGTTGCTTTGTTTAGAGCTTCCTGAAGTATTTGAGCAAAATTTGATCAGAGGTGATCGTGAGTACTTCTCTTGGTTTGTCCTGTCCTAGACATTGTATCATCAGAAGCGATTGCAGAACACGTGCTCCGAGACATTCATCCTCGAGACATTTCCTCTTGCATTCTTTGTCAATCTCTGCGTCTGATGGCTCCTAATTGGAGTCGAGACATCCTTTTGAGCAATTCTTGGATTGACTTTTCCTCTCGGGGAAAATCGGGTCTTGATTCACTCGGTGCCATTTAGACTTTCTTCTTGTCAAGCCACGTGATGGTGACTTCAGGGAATTCATCATCTTGACGGCAGCTGATTTTTCTTTTGCCGGAAATGTCTCAGCTTAGCTTCGATAATACAAGAACTTTTCGTGGGGATGATTTCTCTGTTGAAACAGTCACATTCTGATAATGCTGTTTGACGATGTCGTGCACCGAACAACAGAGAGTTTATCTCATTCGAATAAACTCTCTTTCGAAAATTCATTCACAACCTCAACTTGATAATCGATTTTTTTTTTTTTTCATCGGTATTGATTGCCAAAAAATGTATCGTCTGTTGGTATGATCTCCCAGGTTTACGATATCATTTGTGTGAATGCGTCTTCTGTCTGGGGGTATAAAACCTTGTGTTGGCATTCTCAGCGACAATTTATTTTGTCTTTGAGCCCGATCCAAGTTATGTTGGGAGTCGCAGTACCTAAAACCACCCATTTGCGGACTATGGGGTCCTTAACGGCTCTCGAATGCTGATTTTGCATAAGTCCGACTTCAGAATCCAAACTTGGCGGAGTTTTAGTGATTCTTTGGTCACTGCTTATCTTCCTCCTTTCTCGTCTTTGTCTGTAAGAGAGCACGTATTTGGCCTCTATGAACAGCCGTTTGACGTACCTGTTTTTGCTATACGTTCTTTAAGGGTGAACGAGCCCTTTTTTGGACGGTGTCCATTCCTCCGTTGTGAATTGTGCAGAAACGTGAAGTTCGTCGTTGCCGTCGAACAAACACTGGTTGTTTCCCTCGACTCTAAGTCGCATAATAACGAACTCCGTCGCGTTGTTCAAATGCCTTTCCTATTGACGAAAGCACGACGTGACGCTGTCTCTGACGACTCTTTTCTGTCAATATCGGCGGCGCTTTTGATTCGATGACTCTTTTAAATAGATAAGCAGCCATTGTGAGCAGAGTGGTTGCGATTCTACTGAAAATCTCGCAACAATCAAGCGAGAGTCTTCATTTTTGTGCCTTCTTTCGCATATTTAAGTCTTTCTCAATTGTGAGATCCTCTTGTACTTGCGGAGATAATCTCTCTCTGTCACGTTAATATCACACCTCTGATAAAATTCACTTATCAATCCTCGTCAATAGGATGATAAGTCCACAAAGTTTCTTCAATCGCAACACATCCTCTTGTCATGTTAACACCATACCTCTGACAATCCACTTATCAATCCTCATCAATAGGATGATAAGTCCACAAAGTTGTCCTGATCGCAACATCTTCCTGTCACGTTAATATCACACCTCTGACAAAATTCACTTATCAATCCTCGTCAATAGGATGATAAGTCCACAAAGTTGCTCCAATCGCAACACCTTCCTGTCACGTTAATATCACACCTCTGACAAAATTCACTTATCAATCCTCTTCAATAGGATGATAAGTCCTCAAAGTTGCTCCGATCGCAACAAATTCCCGTCATGTTAACACCAAACCTCTGACAATCCACTTATCAATCCTCTTCAATAGGATGATAAGTTCACAAAGTTGCTCCGATCGCAACATTTTCTTGTCACGTTAATCCTACACCTCTGACAAAATTAACTTATCGACTCTCTTCAATGGAGCGATAGGTCCACAAACCCGTCAAGATAATATCACACCTCTGACGACACAATCAACTTATCGACTCTCTTCAATGGAGCGATAGGTCCATAAAAATACTGTTAGGTTACCATCACACCTCTAACAGTCAAACCCCCCATTGAACTTGTTAATCCTTTTTCAACAAGAATAGCAAGTTGTCATTATCCTAGTGATAATAAAGAAAATTTTTTGAATTTCACTCTAAGTGAAAATTCACGCCAAGTTAATACTACACCTCTGGCGCTTCTAATTTTCTTTCAGTGTTTCAACAACAAAGTCTACGTATTCAACATCGTAGCACCAAAAATCCATGTCTTTCACGCATGGGGAACTTTATCCCAAATCCTAAGTAGGGATAAGTCAACGCCTAACACGCGTTGCCGGTTAGTCTTTTTCCGTGAAAATGACAAAGTCTATGTATTCAAAATCATAGCATTAAGTCTAAGAGGGTTCATTCTCTTAGCACAACGTTACATGTGGAACGGACTTAGACAATCCACATGCTAGCCCGACTCAAACGGTAGTCGGTAAAGGCTTATCAAATCCGTTGATGGCTGAGGGTTTGCCAAAAATCCTATGCACGTTTGCAAGTCCATCAGCTTAATGGATGTGAGCCGAGACTTAAAACAGATGAGCCAAAGACAAGTCTCAAAGACTTAGTCAAAAATGCACGGAAGCCACTTCCACGTCTTATAGTCAACATGCATAGGGTGAGACTCACATCTCAAGTTCAAACAATACAGGGTCCACCCCACATTCAAGAAGCAGCGATTATGCACATCTTTCAACAGGTCCCTGACGTGGCAAATCCCTTCAACATAGAGCCTTCGAAGCAAGGCTGCAGCAGAACAAATCCTTTACCACCAAGGATATCAACAGCTCCAAGTATCAGAGTTTGAGATCGCAAAGTATCCGGCGAAAAATTCGTCTCAGTCAACGGCGAACTTTCGAAAACTTTGGACGGCGGGTTCTGGTAGCGCCATGTCATACACACAATCATCAGAATAGATAGCTATGATCCTCAATCAAACACCGTAATGCGAAGCTTACAATTTGACGACTGTTCCAGGAAGGCTACAATTCGAAGACTATTCACATTAGATCGCTGAAGGTTCATCGACGACGCTACAGACAACTGATGAAAGCTCTAATCAACAACCTTCACAATCAACATCGGGAGTTACAATCTGACGACTCTCACATATCGAAGAGCTAAAGCAAAGATTACAAAATGACGATCTTTACAACGCTTCGACAGAAAGAGACTACAAATCGACGGTCTCTTCAAACCAAGACGCGGAAATCCTCCCCGCGTACCAGTATCAAGACGTACCGCGTTCATAGCCACGAACGCAGCACAAACGCAGCTCTAAACGCTGCAAACGCAGCTCAGATCCGCTGCCAAACGCAGCACAAACGCAGCTCCATCGTTGCCCAAACGCAGCTCTTCACCGCTGTCAAACGCAGCTCAGATCCGCTGCCAAACACAGCTCCAAGCACTGCCCAACGCAACTCTATACCGCTGTCAAACGCAGCTCCATCGCTGCTCAAACGCAGCTCCATCACTGCCCAAACGCAGCTTCCAAGCTGCCAAACGCAGCTTCCAACAAAACACTGCGTCCGAGCTTCCAGACACTGCGTTTGAATGCAGAATTTACGCCAGAATGCAGGATCTGCGTTTGACTCGTTCAAACACGAGTTGAACGGTTTCAAAACCGTTTCCCACGATTTGAGGGGATCACAACTCCACTCAGGAGTGATTTAAGGGGCGGTTACATCCCATTAGCCCCACTAAGGAGCGAATTAAGGAGGTGGTTACACCCCCTTAATCCCCTATAAATAACTAAGAAATCAGTTTAGTTCGAGGCTGGTTTTTGGGGGGTTCGGTTGCAACTTCTTGGCAGCGAAAAGAGGATCCTTCATCCTTCGGTTGGAGCTTTGGAGATCGGCAACAAGATCTTCTTCATCCTTGGCTTATAACCGACTTTCGGTTAAATCAACTCTTTCATAGAGTTTTAAACTCGTTCAGAGTTCTCCACAACGTCAAATCGTGAGGAGAAGACTACGTTCCAGTGAAACAAGACATCAGATCGTCAACGAGAAGCAAACTCGACGCGAGCATTCGAGGGAGGCATCTCATCGCCACCGTGAAGAACCCAGAATTAAACAAAGGAGAGGATCCAGATCATTCTCTTCTCTTTTGTAATCAGGAATTCAAATTGTAACCGAGAGTAGAGAGAATTGTAATCATTCTTTTTCTAAACAGTTAGAGAGAATAAAGTCAAACGCAATTCTTTTATTCATTTTCTTGTTACAAAATTTCCACCAAACAATCATGCATCTTGATTTTTATATCACCAAGCCCCACCGTTTTACAAGCATGGTTGTTTCCCATCAAAACGGTTCTACCATCAATACTTCTATAGGTAGTAAACCACTTCCTACTTGGGCACATATGGTAAGAGCAACCTGAATCAAGAATCCACTTACCGCAGATATCTTCGCCACCCGTAACAACGTAGCATTCTTTATCGATCCCTTCCTCCGAGATGTAACTCGCCTCTTCCTTGCCTTCTCTTTTCTCGGTTTTATTGTTGTTTTTTTTTCACCTACTCTCTTGTTAGGACAGTCAACCTTAAAATGCCTAAGCTCACCGCATTTGAAACATGATCTTCCCGCAAGAGGTCTCGATTTCGATCTAGACTTTCCTCCCTTACATTTTCCTCGTTCATTGCCCCTTCCCCTTACAAATAGTCCATGTGCCTGCTCCTTGTTACCACTAGTGGTCATATCACTAGTTACAATTTTTCGAAGATCATCCGCCAGAAGCGTCGTTCTAGTCTCATCCATCGTCAAATTTTCTCCCACAAGCATCAGTGTTTGCACCAGGTTCCCATAAGACTTCGGCAGAGATAGAAGTAGTAGAAGCGTCTGATCATCGTCTTCAACTATCATATCTATGTCCTTTAAGTCTGATATGATCCTATCAAACTTGTTGATGTATTACCGGATTGATGAGCCTCCATCCATCTTGCAAGTATACAATTTGGACTTTAAATAGATCCGGTTCGTTAGACTCTTCGTCATAAAGGTGCTCTCTAACTTTAACCACATGCCCACGGCCGTTTCCTCCCCGTCCACCAAGAAAGCTACATCCCTTTCAAGGCAAAGGATAATCGACGCCCATACTTCCAGATCCAGCTCCTCTCAATCTTCATCAAACATATTCTTGTGCTTCTCTTTTCCAGCCAAAGCATTGTGCAATTTTTGTGAAGTCAATGAATTTTTTATCTGCATCGTCCAATAAAAAAAATCATTCTTCTCATTGAATTTCTCGATCTCATACTTTCCCACTTTAACCGTTTTACTTGTAGACGCCATTCTCCGCTTGTATTAATAAAATCGCTTCTCTCAGGAATTCTAACAAATACCTTGTGTGTACCACACAATACCCAAAACACCACCTCAAATCGGAAGCTTTACCACCACCAATCTAATCAAGGACTCTGATACCAATTGTTGGGGGCGAGAGACGCCCACACCGTCACGGAAGCTAATTAATCCCGAGAGAAAACAACCCTACCTTAAGTCCATGCCAAACTCAAACTAACCAACACAAGCAATAACGAATACACAGATAAAACAATAAGTAAATGAGACGAGACAACAGATTTACGTGGTTCAACAAACTTGCCTACGTCCACGGGAGCCGCACAAATAATTTCTTATTTTACCACAAGAAATTACAAAGCTTGAAGCAGAGAAGATCTCAAACTTGAGATCTCTCAAAATACCGTGTGTGATTTTATTCTAAAATCGCCGCTCAATTTATCTTCTCAAATAACCGCTCACTGTAGCGAAAAATTACTTCTCAAAGCTTTAATAGCCGCCGCTAGAGAACTCTTTGAGAACTCGTGAGATGAAGCTCCCAGTCGCCACAGAGAAAATTTCCTCTCTGTTAAAATCGCTGAAGATGAGCTCAACTTCATCTCGTGAACAGGGTTTCCCTTTTATAGGGTTTCCCTTTTATAGGGAAACCTTAGGGCAGTTTGTGCGATTCAGCTGGATCCCACCCACGCAGGCGAGATCAAGGCCCTGTAGGCAAAATTCGCTCTGCAGGCGACATTCGCTTCGCAGGCGAGCTTTTCTCCATGCCCGCAGGTGACACCCTCGACTCACCCTCGACTCGCCTCCTCGCCCGTATCCCACGCAGGCGACCTCTTCGACCCGTCAAGCGAACTCCTCGCCTCTCCACGCAGGCGGCCATCTCGACAGTGT
>NW_017973125.1:36093-39855 GCF_001876935.1 Asparagus officinalis | reverse complement strand
GCCAAATTGGTCGCCAAAGATGCGAGGGCATCCGCATGGGTGTTCTTTGAACGGAGCACGTGCTCAATACGGAAGCTCTCGAATAACTCCACTAGTCTGACGGACGCTTTGTGGAGTGGGACAAGATCGTCATTCCTGACTTCATACTCGCCAGTCATTTGCTTGACGATGAGTTGGGAATCGCCGTAAGCCTCCAGATGTTTGATCCCGAGCTCTTTGGCTAACTCGAGCCCTATGAGCAACGCGTTGTACTCAGCTACATTGTTGGTACATGGTTCCGTCAAGGAGAAGGCCCGGGGTAACACGTGACCATGCGGAGAGGTGAGGACCACCCCCACTCCTGCAGAAATAGAGCCGCTCGCTTGTCCCTTGACCGATTTCTGCGGCATGAAATGAATGTCGTATTTAGAGAGCAGAAGCGCCCACCTGGCCAGGCGCCAGTTTAACGCTGCAGGTTGGGTCATGAAGACCCGAATGGGATTCATCCGGGAGATGACATGGATGGTTTGGCCAATCAAGTAGTGCCGCATCTTTTGGATAGCGAACACCAAGGCTAGGCATTCCTTCTCGACCATTGGGTACCGTTGCTCGGCGCCCTGCAAGGTTCTGCTCAGGTAGTAGATGCCTTGCTCGTGGCCTGCATCGTCGTTTTGAGCCAAGAGGGCACCTAGCGAACACCAAGGCTAGGCATTCCTTCTCGACCATTGGGTACCGTTGCTCGGCGCCCTGCAAGGTTCTGCTCGGGTAGTAGATGCCCTGCTCGTGGCCTGCATCATCGTTTTGAGCCAAGAGGGCACCCAGAGAGTGTTCCATAGCCCGTATATATATGAGGAATGGCCTCCCTGAGATCGGCGCCGCAAGGACAGGCGGGTTTGAGAGATAGGCTTTGATCTCTTCAAAGGCTCTTTGGCATGGCTCATCCCAAACGAAGGTAGTACCTTTCTTCATCAGCTTAGAGAAGGGTTGGCACTTGCCCGAGAGATTCGAGATGAATCTTCGGATATAAGCCAGTCGTCCTTGAAGGCCTCTCAGCTCTTTAAGATTTCGGGGTGGTTGGAGCTCTTGAATAGCTCGCACCTTGTCTGGATCAATTCGGATCCCTTTCGTCGTGACGACGAAACCGAGGAATTTACCGCTAGACATTCCCAAGAATGACTTGGTAGGATTCATCTTGAGCTGATGAGTCCTCATGAGTTCGAACATAGCCTTCAAGTCTTGGAGGTGATCCTCCTTATGGCGACTCTTCACGACCAAGTCGTCCACATAGCATTCGACCGTCTTTCGCAGATGATCTCGAAAGATCATGCTCATGGCACGTTGGTAGGTTGCGCCGGCGTTCTTGAGCCCGAAAGGCATGACGGTATAGCAATACACCCCCATGGGAGTTCTGAATGCAGTGTGTTTCTCGTCTTCGGGGTGCATTTTGATTTGGTTGTACCCCGAGAAGCCGTCCATGAAGGACATCCTCTCGAATCCGCACGTATTGTCAATGATGACATCCGTGATGGGCAGAGGGAATTCGTCTTTAGGGCATGCGGCGTTGAGGTTCCTAAAGTCGATGCAGATGCGGATCTTGCCGTTCTTCTTCAAGACTGGAACAATATTCGCCACCCAGTCGGGGTGTTGCTCCTCTCTGATGAAGCCGGATTCGATCAGCTTCTTTACTTCAGATTCGATCGCCTCCATGATTTGGGGGCGAAACCGCCTCTGCTGTTGTTTGACTGGCTTGGCGTCAGGGCTGATGTTGAGGCGATGCGTGGCGACCCGCGGATCCAGGCCAGGCATATCCTCGTAATTCCAGGCGAAAACGTCAATGTATTCCCGTACGAGGGCGATGAGATCCTCTTTTTCTTGAGGAGGCAGACTGCCGCTGATGAATATGGGTTTGGGATTCGCCTCAGTACCCATGTTCACCTGGAGGACTTCATCTTCAGTTGGTGGTTCGCGCTGTTCGAAGCGACTGTTCCACTGGGCGCTAACATGGCGATCCCATGTCTCGTCGTAAAGTGGAAGTTGTTCGTCCTCCGCCATTCCGGCGGGGTCTACTGTGGCCATGTTGACTGTAAGGCCATCGAACAAATCCCTTACGCTGACGTCTGAGTCCCAAGCCGAGGTTGCTGACGATTGATCCCCCGAACGTGCATAGTCGGAATCCTCGTTGACGTAAAAACACAAATCCGACGAGGAGGAGGAGTAGCCTAAGCCTCTCCTAGTCCTGTTGAAGTAATTTGAGGGCTTCCCTTTGGGGACGTAGGCGGGTTTGATGACCGTCTTGCGTCCTCGGCCGTAATTCAGGCCCTCCAAGCGAGTGAGGTCGTACCCCATGTTGCTCATTATGCGTTTCGCTACTCGACTGTATTGCGAGAACTGGGGTGCTGGGTCTTCGTCCTCAGATTCGTCCCATAGCGTGCGTAGGGGACGATCGATTCGACCGAAGATGATGTCTTTTCGATACCTCTTCCGTGCTGGCACGACGAATACAGCTCGCGATGGCTCGATCAGTCGCGTCTTGAAGACGTATGACGAACATACCGGCAAGTGTAGAGAAGACTCACTGTAGAGTGTCGACCATGAGTTATTAGGTGCGTCGTCTTCGGACGAGGAGCAAGACGACAAATAAGCAAGGTCGGATTTCTCATTCATGATAAGCTTCTCTGCCTGAACGGCGTTAGTTACATGGTGACTCTCATAACCAATTACAATCGACTCAAAGTCGTTCAGAATTAAGCTGTCACCGTATTCAGGTTCGCTATCCGCCTCATTGCCACTTTCCAGTTCTTCCACCGGTGGCTGGTCGGGGTCCTGGTATAGCAGAGAATCCGCGAAGTAGTTCTCGACGCCCTTAAAGGGGTGCTTGTCGGCCACTACCGTTCTTACCCGCTCGTAGTCGTCCACGTACTTCAAACACTGGTGTAACGTGGACGGAACGATCCGGTTGCCATGAATCCACGGACGCCCCAGGAGTATGTTGTAGGAGGGTTCAGCATCGATAACGTAGCACGTCACCTCCGTCTTCATGTCGCCTATCCGACATTTCAGGCGGATTTTGCCGAGTGGCCGAGTCCCTGTGGCGTTGAAGCCGAAGATGGTAGTCGAGGTCGAGGCTAGGCGCTTCGACGGTATCCCCAAATGCTTGATTAGCTTCAGGGGCACGATGCTCAGCGCGGACCCCGGGTCAACCTGGATCCGCTCCACTTTCGCCGAGCCGACGTATCCCGTGAAGTACAGCGGCCGGTCGTGGGACGTGTTCTTGATGAGCATGTCCTCGGGGGTGAAAGTGATGCAGGGGATCTGTCTCTCGGAGACTTGGCAGCAAGTTGTACAGCCCTGTTCGATCTCCGTTTCTTTCGAGAAATGGGTCGAGAACGCCTCTGCGTCAGCCAACGCCTCTTGTAAGGCTTCCCGGGTAGGCCTAGACAACCGGAGGAGGTCGTACACGGTGATTCGCGCGGGTATGCTTTTCAATTGCGCGAGCACGTTGAACCGGTAAGGCTGGCGGCTTGAACTTGGCTCATCCGGATTGGGAGGGACTGCTGCGGCCGGCCTCGCGGGAGGTCCTGCTGGGTTTTCCGTCCTCGCGGGATATTGTTTTGCAAACTCCTTTCCGGCTCTCGTGGCGAAGACGTTGGTGTCTTCTTCAGAGTCGGTTAAGGCAGTCATCGCCGCGTCATCTCTGTCCAGAATGGCGGAGACAACGTTGTAATGTTTCCTCTTAGCCTCCTTTGAAGGCTGTGCAGTCCACTGCTCGTCATCGAGGAGGTC
>NW_017973125.1:0-23098 GCF_001876935.1 Asparagus officinalis | reverse complement strand
ATTGTGTCAGAGGTTTAATGTTAACGTGACAGGGAATGTCGTGATTGGAACGACTTTGAGGACCCACCATCCTTTAGAAGAGGATTGGTGAGTGATTTTGGCTCTGGTCCTAACTATCTGAAGGTTTGACCAAGTGGGCTTTTGATGTCGCCTGCCAGAGATGCTAGTTTCGCCTGTCTTGAGAGGTTCGCCAAGACAAGGAGCTTAGCTCAAGAAGTAGACTTCGCCTAGACTGATAGGCTTGCCTGATATGATTGATTCGCCTGGTCTGAGCGATTTGCCTGATTTGGGCAGTTCGCCTGTACTGGCAAGCTGGCTCAAGAAATTGAAGCGTAGGAATAGTTTTACCTCTTATACCAGTTGGAGGGTGTGAGGGCCAGTTTAGACTCGTGCACTCGTGGGAGTTGGTGAAGGAGAACTAGGGGTAGTACTTCTTCAAATACTTGCCGTTGATGGCCATCATGATCTTATCGCCATTCGGTTTGACGAGGCGGTAGGCGCCGTTCACTCGTGGGAGTTGGTGAAGGAGAACTAGGGGTAGTACTTCTTCAAATACTTGCCGTTGATGGCCATCATGATCTTATCGCCATTCGGTTTGACGAGGCGGTAGGCGCCGTTCGAGTAGACTGTCTCTACCACGAATGGTCCTTCCCATTTGGACTGGAATTTCCCCTTCTTCTTGAAAGTGAGGATCATTGGTAGCGCCTCGAGTTCTGCGAGTCGCAGTTGGTGATTTTCCTCGGCCGTCATCCCTGTTGCTAGGGCGACGCGGAGGGATGGAATCTGAATCTCTAATGGCAGTACAGCTTCACAGCCGTATACCAATCGAAGCTCTTGGCTGCCAGTCGGTGTGCGAACCGTCGTGCGATATGCCCACAGGCTCTCGCCTAGCTTTTCATTCCAGTCGCGCTTGCTGGTGGAAGTCAACTTGGTCAAGATCTTGATGATCATTTTGTTGAAAGCTTCGGCCAAACCATTCGCTGAAGGGTTGTAGGCCGTGGAAGAGAGGTTCTGTATTCGGAACTTGTCGCAGAACCTGGTGAAGGCATGGCTAACGAATTGCGTGCCATTGTCGTGAATGATACGCCGGGGTACGCCGTATCGGTATATGACATGGTGCTTGATGAATTTGATCACGTCGCTGGTCTTGACTTCTCTTAAATGGATGGCTTCGGCCCATTTAGAGAAGTAATCGGTGATCGCGAGGATGAAGCGATGGCCTTTCGCCGATGGTGGAGAAATTGGCCCCACTATGTCCATCCCCCATGCCTCGAAGGGCCAAGACGCCCTCGTCGGATGCAAATCTTCAGGAGGCTGGTGTATGTAGTTGGCGTGGATTTGGCATTCGTAACATCACTTTGCGTAAGCGACTGCGTCAGTAACCATCCCAGGCCAGAAGTAGCCCATCCTCCGTAGGCGATCCCAAAGTTTGGGTCCGGGCTGATGAGCTCCGCATACGCCGTCATGTGCTTCACGCACGGCTTCTTGCGCCTCCGCTTTTGAAAGACAGCGAAGCAGCAAGCCGTCGTATGACCTCCGATACAGCGTTTTAGTAGTTGAATCGTAGTAGAACCGCGAGGCACGTCGTCGAACAGACTCTCGTTCCTTCGCGTCTTCGGGCAGCATGCCGTATAGGACATAATCGATGATCGGGAGACGCCGGTCTTCCTGATCTGGCTGCTCCGAGGCTTGATGGGTGGCGTTCGCCTCTGGGACGTCTCTGAGTCGAAAAAGTTTTCGGCTGGCGACTGTGACCCTTTGGGTTGTTCCCAAAGGCTGGGCCAAATTGGTTGCCAAGGATGCGAGGGCATCCGCATGGGTGTTCCTTGAACGGAGCACGTGCTCAATACGGAAGCCCTCAAATGACTCCACCAGTCTGACGGCCGCTCGGTGGAGTGGGATAAGATCTTCATTCCTGACTTCATATTCGCCAGTCATTTGTTTAACAATGAGTTGCGAATCGCCATAAGCCTCCAGATGCTTGATCCCGAGCTCTTTGGCCAACTCGAGCCCTATGAGCAACGCGTTGTACTCAGCTACGTTGTTGGTACATGGTTCCGTCAAGGAAAAGGCCCGGGGAAACACGTGACCATGCGGGGAGGTGAGGGCCACTCCCACTCCTGCAGAAATAGAGCCGCTCGCGCCTGCGCGGGACGCACCGTCGAAGAACATCTGCCACACCTCCGGCGACGAAGTCATATTGGCTTCGGGAGGTTCATCCGGCAGATCTTCGAATAGATCGGTCTTCTCCCCCAGCGGGTGACTAGCCATGAGATCGCAGATGGCTTGTCCCTTGACCGATTTCTGCGGCATGAAATGAATGTCGTATTGAGAGAGCAGAAGTGCCCACCTGGCCAGGCGCCAGTTTAACGCTGCGGGTTGTGTCATGAAGACCCGAATGGGATTCATCCGGGAGATGACATGGATGGTTTGGCCAACCAAGTAGTGCCGCATCTTTTGGATAGCGAACACCAAGGCTAGGCATTCCTTCTCGACCATTGGGTACCGTTGCTCGGCGCCCTGCAGGGTTCTGCTCAGGTAGTAGATGCCCTGCTCGTGGCCTGCATCATCGTTCTGAGCCAAGAGGGCACCCAGAGAGTGTTCCATAGCCCGTATGTATATGAGGAATGGCCTTCCTGAGATTGGCGCCGCAAGGACAGGCGGATTCGAGAGATAAGCTTTGATCTCCTCGAAAGCCTTTTGGCATGGCTCATCCCAGACGAAGGAGGTACCTTTCTTCATCAGCTTAGAGAAGGGTTGGCACTTGCCCGAGAGATTCGAGATGAATCTTCGGATATAAGCCAGTCGTCCTTGAAGGCCTCTCAGTTCTTTAAGATTTCGGGGCGGTTGGAGCTCTTGAATAGCCCGCACCTTGTCTGGATCAATTCGGATCCCTTTCGTCGTGACGACGAAACCGAGGAATTTACCGCTAGACATCCCTAAGAATGACTTGGTAGGATTCATCTTGAGCTGATGAGCCCTCATGAGTTCGAACATAGCCTTCAAGTCTTGGAGGTGATCCTCCTTATGGCGGCTCTTCACGACCAAGTCGTCCACATAGCATTCGACCGTCTTTCGCAAATGATCTCGAAAGATCATGCTCATGGCGCGTTGGTAGGTTGCGCCGGCGTTCTTGAGCCCGAAAGGCATGACGGTATAGCAATACACCCCCATGGGAGTTCTGAATGCAGTGTGTTTCTCGTCTTCGGGGTGCATTTTGATTTGGTTGTACCCCGAGAAGCCGTCCATGAAGGACATCCTCTCGAATCCGCACGTATTGTCAATGATGACATCCGTGATGGGCAGAGGGAATTCGTCTTTAGGGCATGCGGCGTTGAGGTTCCTAAAGTCGATGCAGATGCGGATCTTGCCGTTCTTCTTCAAGACTGGAACAATATTCGCCACCCAGTCGGGGTGTTGCTCCTCTCTGATGAAGCCGGATTCGATCAGCTTTTTTACTTCAGATTCGATCGCCTCCATGATTTGGGGGCGGAACCGCCTCTGCTGTTGTTTGACTGGCTTGGCGTCAGGGCTGATGTTGAGGCGATGCGTGGCGACCCGCGGATCCAGACCAGGCATATCCTCGTAATTCCAGGCGAAGACGTCAATGTATTCCCGTATGAGGGCGATGAGGTCCTCTTTTTCTTGAGGAGGCAGGCTGCCACTGATGAATATGGGTTTGGGATTCGCCTCAGTACCCATGTTCACCTGGAGGACTTCATCTTCAGTTGGTGGTTCGCGCTGTTCGAAGCGACTGTTCCACTGGGCGCTAACATGGCGATCCCATGTCTCGTCGTAAAGTGGAAGTCGTTCGTCCTCTGCCATTCCGGCGGGGTCTACTGTAGCCATGTTGACTGTAAGGCCATCGAACAGATCCCTTACGCTGACGTCGGAGTCCCAGGCCGAGGTTGTTGACGACTGATCCCCTGAACATGCGTAATCGGAATCTTCGTCGACGTAAAAACAACACTCCGATGAGGAGGAGGAGTAGCCTAAGCCTCTCCTAGTCCTGTTGAAGTAATTTGAGGGCTTCCCTTTGGGGACGTAGGCGGGTTTGATGACCGTCTTGCGCCCTCGGCCGTAATTCAGGCCCTCTGAGCGAGTGAGGTCGTACCCCATGTTGCTCATTATGCGTTTCGCCACTCGACTGTATTGCGAGAACTGGGGCGCTGGGTCTTCGTCCTCAGATTCGTCCCATAGCGTGCGTAGGGGACGATCGATTCGACCGAAGATGATGTCTTTTCGATACCTCTTCCGTGCTGGCACGACGAATACAGCTCGCGATGGCTCGATCAGTCGCGTCTTGAAGACGTATGACGAACATACCGGCAAGTGTAGAGAAGACTCACTGTAGAGTGTCGACCATAGGTTATTAGGTGCGTCATCTTCGGACGAGGAGCAAGACGACAAATAAGCAAGGTCGGATTTTTCATTCATGATAAGCTTCTCTGCCTGAACGGCGTTGGTTACATGGTGACTCTCGTAACCAATTACAATTGACTCAAAGTCGTTCAGAATTAAGCTGTCACCGTATTCAGGCTCGCTGTCCGCCTCATTACCACTCTCCAGTTCTTCCACTGGTGGCTGTTCGGGGTCCTGGTACAGCAGAGAATCCGCGAAGTAGTTCTCGACCCCTTTAAAGGGATGTTTGTCGGCCACTACCGTTCTTACTCGCTCGTAGTCGTCCACATACTTCAAACATTGGTGTAGTGTGGATGGAACGATCCGGTTGCCATGAATCCACGGACGCCCCAGGAGTATGTTGTAGGAGGGTTCAGCATCGATAACGTAGCACGTCACCTCTGTCTTCATGTCGCCTATCCGACATTTCAGGCGGATTTTGCCGAGTGGCCGAGTCCCAGTGGCGTTGAAGCCGAAGATGGTAGTCGAGGTCGAGGCTAGGCGCTTCGACGGTATCCCCAAATGCTTGATTAGCTTCAGGGGCACGATGCTCAGCGCGGACCCCGGGTCAACCTGGATCCGCTCCACTTTCGCCGAGCCGACGTATCCCGTGAAGTACAGCGGCCGGTCGTGGGACGTGTTCTTGATGAGCATGTCCTCGGGGGTGAAAGTGATGCAGGGGATCTGTCTCTCGGAGACTTGGCAGCAAGTTGTACAGCCCTGTTCGATCTCCGTTTCTTTCGAGAAATGGGTCGAGAACGCCTCTGCGTCAGCCAACGCCTCTTGTAAGGCTTCCCGGGTAGGCCTAGACAACCGGAGGAGGTCGTACACGGTGATTCGCGCGGGTATGCTTTTCAATTGCGCGAGCACGTTGAACCGGTAAGGCTGGCGGCTTGAACTTGGCTCATCCGGATTGGGAGGGACTGCTGCGGCCGGCCTCGCGGGAGGTCCTGCTGGGTTTTCCGTCCTCGCGGGATATTGTTTTGCAAACTCCTTTCCGGCTCTCGTGGCGAAGACGTTGGTGTCTTCTTCAGAGTCGGTTAAGGCAGTCATCGCCGCGTCGTCTGTATCCAGGATGGCGGTGACAACGTTGCAATATTTCCTCTTAGCCTCCTTGGAAGGCTGTGCGGTCCACTGCTCGTCGTCGAGGAGGTCCGGATGGACCCACATCACTTGCCCTGATGGCAGAGTTTGTGGAACCAAACCCTTCTCCCGCTGGTTGTGAGGATCGTCGTTAGTGATCTTCAAAATCGCCTTGGGGATAGGAATTATCCCCGCCGGAGCTTGAACCTCTGGGAGACCCGTCCCAAAGCTCAAAGTGACCATGTTCGCCGTCACCTGCTTTTGGACCTTCTCTTTCTTCAAGACCCCCGCGTCGTAGAGGGCCTGGAGTTTGTCCTTGAGGACGTAGCATTTGGTTGTGTGATGCCCAAGGAATCTGTGATATGCACAGTAACTTGGGTCACCGGTTTTGTCTGCCTCTTCAGGCTTGGTGGCTTCCGGTAACTTAATCCGCCCACTCTTGAGTAGAGTGTCGAAGGTAGCTACCACCTGGTCTTCTTTGAAATCATATTGCCGCTGGGGGCGCGGTTCAAATTGCCTGGGTTTCGGCTTTTGAACGAACTTTGGCGCCGCGGCAGAGTCTACGGCCATAGCCTCTTTTCCCTTCGATCGGGGAGGGTTCTTTGGCGCAGCCGGCTCTGCTGCTCCCTTTTTGGACTGCGGCTCTTCGGCCTCCAGCCTCTTGATCATATTTTCGACTTGCTCACCTTGGCGAACAAGCTCCTTCCAAGTCCGGGTCTCTACCGCCCCTATCTTGGACAAGATATGGATCGACAGGTTGTTGCGGCACATCTCGATCAGTGTCGCCTCGGAAACTTGGTCCCGACAGTGGACTGATCGGTTCCGAAATCTCTTCACGAAGTCATTGACCGATTCCGACTTCCGTTGCTTCTCAGCAAGGAGAGTGGCCATTGACACCTCGGTGTCGTCGTCGAAGAAGCGGGCGAGGAAAAGCTTTTCAACGTCGGCCCACGCCTTGATAGAGCCGGGCTCCAATTTGCGGAACCATTCAAAGGCCACCCCCTTGAGGGTACCTATGAACAGTCGAGTGAGAATGGCGTCATTCCCGGTAAGGAATCCGGTTTGCGCCATAAAATAATAGATGTGCTGCGAGGGTGACCCCTTGCCATCAAACTGTAACAAGCTGATGGGTTTGAACTTCGCTGGGTATGGGACCGTGTCCCATTCCGTGGGGTAGGGACGTACCACCCCCAGCTTGTTCATATTTTGCTGAAGCTTCAGCGCGTTCAGCTGGTCTTGGAATTCATCGAACCTCTTGTCACGGGTGCTATCCGCAGTGTGCGACGTTCCTATTGATGTCTTGGAGGAATAATCGGAATGTTGATTATCCTCCGCCTCAGACACGGGACGGAGGGGAGGTACCCACTCCCTGTCTCTAGTTTGCCGGGGTAAGGGGCGTTGGGCCCTTTTCTTCTTTTTCTTCTTGTTCAGCAGTTGTTCCATCATCTCTCTTAGAGAGTCGATGGTCGCCTGCTGTTCCTCCAACTTTTGAGCCATTGTCTGCTCGTGGTTGGTATCGGTCATGTGTGCCCTCGCCTGCGCGTCTTGGCTTGAGCGCGAGGTCTGAGATGTGGCAGCGGCCGAATGGTCCTCATCTTCGCCGCAGGAGGGAGGTATTAGGTTGGAATAGTCAAACCCAATACTTACCCCCCGGCGACTACGGGTTCGCTGGAATATGCCTTCCTGCCGGCGTCGAGCGGACCGAGTGTTAGGTCTTAGGGCGGAATCCGAGTCTGGCGAGTCGGAGAGTACTGCCTTCCCTTTATCCGTCATGTTAACCGTGGCGGATGAGAGTTCCAAGTCATCGGCAGCGCGTCTTTTTTGGTGACGGCGCCTTTGACGGGAGGGCCTTGGTCGAGAGGACTGTTGGGACAGTCTCCCAAACACCGAAGGTCTCGCCGTTCCGACGCATTGACAGTCGGCGAGGACCGTGTGGATGAGTCTCTCGCAGTGGCACTGAGGATTCGCCTCATGGATAGTGCGTTTGCGAGTTAAATATTCTCTGAGGTCTTCTACGGGCGGTTGGTGACAACCCCCGGCCTCAGAAGAGTCGCTCTGGTGAGTCGACGAGAGGTTTTTGGGTGCGCCCTCTGGTGCGCGTTGGATGGAATGCTTTGGTGCTGGAGTCGAGCGATCTCGCCTTGACTGGCGAGTCTTCGCGTTTGAGCGAGCTCCAGTACGTGGGCGGGTTTCACCCCTTCGCCTGGAAGAACGGGTTCGCGAGGACTCGCCTACTTCTCTACCTTTACGTTTATCCGTCAAATGGTTATGACGAGGCTCGCCAGCCTTCGAGGATTCGCCTACTCGGGTAGGCTCACTCCTTGGGAGTGAGTTATTCGCATCAGGGATATGACCTGAGAAGCGAAGTCTTCCCGAGCGGGCGGCTCTGCCTTCCTCAGTTGGCGCTCCTGACTTGGAGGGCCTCCCAATGTCGGGCAGTTTGCCTTCTCGCCTAGCGTTCCTCGGGCCCGTATGATGGCTCAGGCCGTTATGAGGAACGGAGGTTTGGACCTCCTGTCTGACGAGTTCCTGCCGCCGCTGTTGGTTAGTTCTCCCAACGGGGAGAACGTCACCGCGAGCTGTGGCAGCGTGGTTTGTGCCGGAGTGAACCGGCGTTCCCTTCGGGGTAGGTGTCTGCGGGGATCGCTTGGCGACCCATTTGGCAGACCCTTGCCCTTTGCGCTCGACCCCCGGCTTGGCGTTGATCGATTGTGAGGGAACGGGTTCTTCCGATGAGACTCGGGTAGAACCCGTAGGTGCAGAGGCTTTGACCGTCTGAGGTCGGCCTCGACGCACGACTCTGTGACGTTTGCGGGACGCATCGCCACCAGAGGAGGAGGAGGACAAGTACTCTTCGTACTTGGCCTGGTCGAACTCAATTTCTAGGGACTCCACTGTCGTCCCTACAGCAACCTCATCAAACTGAGCCACCACCATTTCACTCGATGAAACAGCTTCTCCCACTGTGGTCGCCATCTTCTGTAGGGTGAATATTTGATTTCCCGAAAAAAGGGAGTTTCGTTTGTATTTATAAGAAAGCTTATTACAAACTAATGATCAAATAGTTACAACAGAAGCAGAGGGAAGGCCCTCTTTGTTTTGTGTGGGGACTTTTAGGTGGCTACAGGATGCTTCGCTCGATGCTCGTGTCGAGTCTGCTTCCCTTGGACCGTTCGAATGAGGTTGCTGGAGAGCTTCAGTTCGCAGTAGAAGCTCAACTTGAGAGAGTTCGGGTCTGTTTAGTTCGCCGGCGATCGGAGCTCGGAACTAAGCAGTAGTGCTGCAATGCAAAGAAAGTTGTGCAGAGAGCTTGGTCTCAACTCTTTTTCCTAAGTTTTGCGACCTCCTCTCCAGTGTGCCGGAAGAGGCTTTTAAATGGGAGAAGGACAACTTGACTCCTCCTTGAATTGTGGGATGTGACCACATCTTCTTCAGAGACGTCTAGCTGTTCCTCGAAACCATGATCGGTCATTCCAGGGATTGTGCTTTATGTCCTGTCACCTACGATGGGAAGGCCCATTCTTGTATGTGAGGCAACAAACGACTACTATCCGAGTGGATTTGACCAGCATTAATGAACCGCATTTATGAGTCCGCAGATCGATGAGGCGTCTGTCCGATCACCAGTACTGTGCGTGACCGCCCGGCGTGCTTTGAGCACGACGCTTTCTCCTTTCCGGTCAGGAGAGGCGGTGAAGTAGGTGTACAGTACTCGAGTGAGTCTAGCCAGCTTGCCGAGTGCCGGCGGACCCAGCTCCAGACTCAGACAGCCGAGGTGAGTCGCATTTATGAATGCTCAGGTTGACTCGACACCTGTCCAGCTCCTTCGCGCTGTGCGCACTGTGGGCGGCCGTTTTGACGGCCCTGGGGTACTGTGCTCTCTCTCCCTTTGGGTCGAGAGAGGTGGGAAGGCCCACCTCAGCACGTGGGGTAGTGGATACCCAGCTGTACTGACGGTTTTGGGGCTTGCTGGCGGATTCGACTCCGAACTCGGGCAGGCGAGTTGAGCGAAGAGCAAATTTCCGCCATCCTGATCGCTCCTGACTCATGCTGGCGAGTCGACCGTTAGGCGAACCTGGATTTGAGCACAGTCGACGTCTACGCGGTTTAGGTCCGTGTCAGAGAACTGGGCGTGCGAACTCTTCTCGTAGACAAATTCCCTGTAGACCCATAGAGGTATTTTTTACCGTCTACAAGACCCCCTTCAAAGTTTTCGGACCTAAACTGGCTTGCGTGTGGTCTGGAACACTTTGAATGAAGAAACTGTTGGCGAAGCAAGTGCCTTCGATTTCTCTTAGGATTTTTAGCAAACCCTCAGCTATCAACGGGTTTGATGTGCCTTTACCGATTACCGTTTGAATCGGGCTAGCCATACTATTCTCCTCAGTATGATGAGTTGTCGAACAGTTTCTCTTAGGCTTAATGCTAAGATTTCTGCTCTAACCCTTAGCCATCTGGGGCGTGGGTTTCAACCGTTTAAGCAAGGTCATTCTTTTGGCTTTGTTCGTAATTTTACCTTTGAGGGCGAATGCATCGTCAAGGCGAAATTAATTTTTGAGAGCCAATTCTCGCGCGACTCGTGGGGTTATGCCCAGTATTTGCAGGCGAAACCCTTCCTTTTGTAGGCGGAACCGGATCTGACGAGAGATGAGCCACGCGTCTGCTGACAGAGCCTCGTGCTTCCCAGCTAAGACATTGGATCGTGGCGATCGTGACTTGACAGCACGATCCTCGTGCGTTTCGCCCTGCGACGTATCGTGGCCGTGGTTCTCGGACTCAACCGTCGGATTCCAACGCTAATCTCGGTCCCTTCGATGCACTGAGGGTGATCTGGGCCGTCGAATTTGATCGTGGCCCCGTTTCCTGTCCGTTAGGGTTTTCGCCTTTCGAGGGCAGTCGTGGTCACGTGGGCAACTCCGCCCTTCTAAATCAGCCGTTTTCCTCCATTGGGATTTACCGTGCTTTCAAATCTCGAAAGGGAACATCCAAGGAAAGAATTCCCGCTTCCTCTTACAATGGCTCCGAAACCTAAGAGGTGCAAAGTGAGGGGTGCAGGTCCCGGACGTTACTCCGACCGTCTCTCTGCCGGCATGCCTGCTGGTGCTCTGGAGTCGTGCCCAGGTACGTTGATGGATTCGTTGGGCGATCCCTTGCAGGCCTTAGGCGTCGGATTTAGGGAGATGAGTGTTGCTTATTTCCCCGATTTGGGGCAAAGTTTGCCCTATTTTGCCTTTAGAGGATGAGTACTGTCCCCGCGGGCGAATTCTCCAGTGGGGAGGAGACGAACCCCTTTTTCGTAAGGCGAGTTCGGCCCTTCCCATTAGAGGGGAGTGTAGTCCGTAGGGACAGACCTCGTTCGAAGTGGGTTCCCCCTTTCGATAGGCGATTTCGCCTTCCTATGTTCGATGGGCGATTTCACCTCTACAGCGGATTTTGTCTCAATTGACTTTCTATTTCTTGTTGCAGCGACCTTCCCTGATGAGGCTTTCCCGGAGGGTGTGGCCGTTGGCCACGTCGGGGCTAAGAGCTACACGGCCCCTTCTCGTTTTCCCTCGTTGGCTCCAGTACCCTTGTTCACTGCTGATAAGCTGCATGGTCTGGTACAGAGGGTCACGGATGGTCATCACTTGACCCTGCGCGAGCTGACGACCAATGCGGCGCTGACAGATGAGGCCAGGGCAGAGCTGCCGAAACCTCAATTTCTGTTCGGCGACTCCATGACCGACCCTTCTGCCCTGTTGCTCAAAGAGAGCCGGTGGTTCCGCACGGTAGAGGGGACCCATTATTACCTCCCCAGCATGCCGAGAGGGTTTTCGATTGTTGAGCTGCGGTCCCTCGCGATTCCTCGGACGATGAACTGGGATTTGACCCCCACTCAGGACGGGGTCACTTGTGGCGTCTTTACGGGTTCTACGGCTGGGTATGGAGTGGAGAGCAGAGGTGGCCGACAATTCCCTTTTTGCAGCCACTGTCCTGAGAGCCTATAAATAGGCCTAGAGATGTTCATTTTCAGGGGTCGAACTTTCAAGAGCCGAAACTCTGCCGGATTGAAGAGTGAACTCGGAGCTTGAAGACCAGAAGACTTGCACCATTCAGATCTGATCCTCGGCGACCATCCACGTCAGAAAAGGCAGGATCTCGAGAGGAAGAAAGAACAGATCTGAGATCTACACGAGACTACACTCCAGATCTAAGCTTGGTCTTAGATCTCGAGATCTGAGCGATTATTCCCTTGGTGGATTAATCCCTCCCGGCTATTATTCCCTTCGTGGAATAATACCCGCATACTCGTGTAGATCCGACCGGATCTAGATCGCGCGGTGGTCCACGGATTAACCCCGGCGCAGGCAAAGAACCCACCAAAGCGAGCGACCGCAAAACAGGAGCTCGTGATTTGTTCACAGAGGAGAGTTGTAATTTTTCTTTATTTTCTTTGATTTAGTTGTAACCGGATCTATAAAAGACCGGATCTTTGTAACCCAAGATGACAATCATATCAATGAAAAAGAAAACAGTTTTCCACGCGAACAATCTGGCGACCACAGTGGGAGCCGACGATCTCGCCAACGAGATCGATGCGTCGCAGCCGCGGATTGCAATCCCGGTCGTGGAGGAGGTCGAGTACGAGTTCGACCAAGCCAAGTTCGAGGAGTACGTGTCCTCGTCCGGCTCTATCTCCCCCCGCAAGTCCAAGAAGTTCTCCTCCGGGAGAAAAGCTCGTTGGTTTGAAGCTGCTCGGGAAGCCCACGAAGCTCTCAACCCAACTGACGCCGAAGTTGCGTCAAATGAAGTTCCACCGACCTCCAATCAGGTCAACCCAACTCCCGCCAACGCCTCTACTGTTCAGGGCGTTGTGACTCTCTCAAAGAGAGCCCGCCAGAGGCGTCGTCAACGCCTTGCGCGGCAATTCGCTAAGGCGATGGAGTCTACGGACGGATTCCGCTACCACGCGGAGTTGAAGAACAGAAGAGGCAAACAGCCTCAACCACCAATGAATGGCGACTCTTCCAAGCCGCCAAAGAAAGAATGGGTCCGCGTCAAACGGAACCGTTCGACACTCGAGGAGCGCATTCGCAAGCGCCGCGCGATGTCAGCGCAGGCACGGGCTCAAGCTCAGGAAGCCCGTAGAAAGCTGCAAAAGGAGGTGGAGAAGAAGCCACCACCAACACGACAAGTCTGGAAGCCTAAGTCTGAAGTGGCGACTCAGGCCAAAAAGCAACCAGTGCAGCCTTCTAAGGAAGGTCAAACTCCGGCGAGTCAACCAAAGTCGCCGTCAATCCCAATAACTTCTCCGGGAGATCATGCAGAGTCATCCCGCAAGAAGAAACCAATTTTGGAGCGCCTCGGTCCAATTCCTGACGTGAGAGGCAAAGCTCCAATTCACGAGCGTTTGGGCCCGATGAAGAAGCCCAGAACGACTCAACATACTGGGGGTCGCCATCACCTCCAGCATGACAAAGACCTCAAGGCAGCTGCGCGCACCAATTTGCGCATTGAAGTCCAAGATCACGCCGAAAATTCACGCCCAAAAAGGCATGTTTTGAGGCGGGTAACCTTTGAAAGCCCAAAGAAGGCAAGTCAACCTCAGATGGAAACATTATCATCTGATAATGATTGTGTTGTACCTGAGAAGGCGTGCCCGCACACGATAGGTTACTCTGACTGTCAAAATGACGAGTTGTACTATCGTGCTGGGGGTACGAATAGAACCAGGAAGAGGAGTCCCCGAGAACGGGAAATTCAATGTCCCTGTTCCAAACTCATTCGGGCGGTATTGTCGGAATGCAATTGCATTAAGGCGGTCCCCGAAAGAGTTTCAGTTTTTGAAAGACTTAATGCGGAAACGCCAAAACCAAGGCCTAGGCGCTTCCAACGAAGAAGAAGGGTGATTGAAGACGGAGAATTTCCGAGGGTCACCACCAACATGACGAGCAAAGGGACATCGGCACGAGAAGATTTCGAGTCGATTCTGAAAGCTTCCCGACCTAGAACCCGTCTGCAGTCCGGAACCATAGAGCGAGCAACTTATGGTAGGATTCGGACAAGACGCCCTTCAGAAGATGAAGAATCTGATGCCGGCTCCGCGGTGGCATCAGATAATACAGTATCCAGCGAGGGACAACCCCGCGAGGCCCTGATGATAAGTGCGGAGCAGATGGCCAAGATGCTTGAAGACGCTTTGGCTAAGCAGAAAGAAAGTTTCAAATTTGAGATGGAGATGGCCATGCAGCAGATGAGAGAAATGCATGACCAACAGATCCAAGCATTGGCGAACCAACAAGGCGAGCAGAATCATCGTAACCCGATTAATGTGGAAGATGAGGATACAAATGCTCGTAACACCAATGATCCTCCCGTCAACGCAGGGGGTGGTAATGAGAATGCTGGCGAAGAAACCGGCGAAAACCTGAAGATCAAGAACCTCGAGAGCAAAATCAACACACTAATTTCCGCTCAAGAGACGAAGAAAACAGGCATTCCTTGCCCATACCCAAGAGAATGGGAATCGATCCCATATCCGGCGAAGTTTAATCTAATTAACTTCACGCCGTTTAATGGGATGGGTTCACCTACCCAGCATTTGATTTACTTCAAATCGCATTTGGGGGTGATCTCTGGTAATGAGCCTCTGATGGTGCGGTCATTCGTCGGCACTCTTCGCGGAGCCGCCTTCGATTGGTATCGCCGCCTCAAGCCAGGCAGCGTAAACAGCTGGGATGACATGGAGACCAAGTTCCTGGCCAACTTCTTCGACGACGACACCGAGATATCTATCGGATCGTTGCTCGATGAGAAGCAGAAGGACGGAGAGTTAGTCGATACCTTCGTCAAAAGATTCCGGAACAAGGCGATGAATTGCCGGGACCCGATCACCGAGGAATTCATCCTCCAGACCTGCCACAACAACCTCGCGTTGGACGTGCTAGAAGCAATGGGGACAGCACCATCCAATACATGGAAGGACTTGAAAGTCCGGGGAGAGCAAGCTGAGCGATTCCTCAAGAGGAAGAAGGCGGAAAGAGGCCAACCGGCGACGAGTGTTCCAAAGCAAAACTTCGTCCCACGGGGGAAAGGTAAGGCACAAGCTAATGCAGTTGATGCTAATCAAACCTTTCAATTGCAACCACAGCAACAGCAGCCACAGCAACAAGCACCCCAACAATCTCGAGGACAATGGCAACAACGGCCTCAGAAGCAGAAATCTGCGGAGCCGAGGTTTCCTAAAGTGTACTCCTTCAAGGATGATGAAGTTCCCGGCATCTTCAAATACCTGTTGGAGAACAACAAGATCCAGTTGCCGGCGATCGTGGATCAAGAAGGGGCCAGCAAAGTGACGGATCCAAAGTACTGCGCGTACCACAGAGCGGTCCACCACCCTACGAGATCATGCTACCACCTCAAGGACAAGATCCAGGCGTTAATCGACGTAGGAGTCATAACCCCGAAACCAGCCAAGAATGTGGGGGCCAACGCAGTGTCAATCAGTTTTGGGTCGGTGCCTACAACTTGGTTCGAGCCAAAACGCGTCACCAAAGTCGGGATGAAGACGGTGAATGACGATCCGCACGGACAGCGCCAAAAGGGACTTGTGCCGCACACAACCCCAAATGGCGAAATCCTTTGGGTTCATCCAGATCTGATTGGAGATGAACAATGGGCCGGTTCGTCATCCGGGAGGAAGTCTAAAGGAAAAGGGAAGTCTTGTTATGGAGTCTCTGCTATCCCAGGGGAAGATGACGAAAGAATCTCCACTTTCCTGCTCTCTGAAGAAGAACAAGAAGCTTTTGCGACACGGAGCGGAAATGAATACCACTACAATTATCCGCCACCTAGTGAGCAGGGGGTGAACAAGCGGGGACCAGCCAAAACTCTCACGGAGATGGGAGTGATTGCAAGTCCCACACCGGGTAAAGAAGCTCTACGACAACCGGTGAATAAACCAAAAGAGAAGAATCCCCAAGAGGTACAGAATCCGAAGCAGTCTCGTTTCAGTCGTCCAATTGGAAGAGACAAACCGGAAAGCTCGAAGACTCCGCATAGCTTCGACATTATGGCGCAATTAGCCAACATTCCTGCACGGATAACGCTGTATGAGTTGCTGCGATTATCCAAAGAAACCAGGGAGGCCCTACAAGAAGCTTTGGCCAATGCAGAGGTATTTCTGACTCAAGTCAAGCCGATACCTGAACAGCCAGAACCGCTGAGTCAACAGTGCAACATAGCGACTAAGAACCTTCCCTGCATTACTTTCACCAAAGAAGATATGCAGACGAAGAATTCGAACCACGATCGGCCGTTATATTTCGTCGGATACATTGGCTCCAGCCAAGTCAACCGAATCCAAGTGGATCCGGGTTCTGCTGTGAGTATTATGCCGCTTCGATTGATGCATTTCCTCGGCATCCCAGTAAGCAAGTTGGCGTCCACAGGCACTGTTATTTATGGATTCAACACTAGTGGGTCAAGACCCTTGGGTAAGATCCGGGTGAAGTGCCAGATGGGAGATCTGAAGACAGAAGTCACGTGTTATGTGATCGATGCGGAGACTTCGTACAACTTACTATTGGGTCGGCCTTGGATCCATAGTAACGTGATAATTCCCTCTACTCTCCATCAGTGTTTGAAGTATGTCGACACTGACAATGAGGTTAGGACGGTGGTCGCGGATAAGCAACCATTCAAGGGGTATGAGAATTATTTCACCGATTCTCTCCTTTATGGTAACGAATCCGATACTGAACCATCGGCCCAGGGCACAGACAGCGGAGAAGAAGCTGATTCTGAAGCCGGATTCGATTACAATGGCGGTTTTGTTTTAAATGACATTGTACCCTTTGTAATCAATCTTGACGATGAACAATCGTCAGATGGAGGTTGTAACTGGCAACTTGCCGATATTGCAATAAAAGATGATTTAGAGTACTCCTTGTCTCTTGATGATGTGATAAAAGAGCTGTACGACAATCCTGAGTTGTATATGCCGATCCGATCATCCTATGTAACGAAGGAACACCTCCAGCATTCTTTCGGAACAACCATGGTCATCCCGAACAAAGTAAGAGGTGCTAAAGAAGTGATTTACGGTAAAGGAAAAAGCTCTCCGTTACCAGATCATTTCCTAAGTGAAGACGAAGATGATGACAAACCTGGTCGACATCTATCCAAGTATAGTCCAGAAGCGCGCAAGCTCATGGAAAAGCAGGGCTACGATTTCACACTCGGAGAAGGTTTATACTTCGATCGAGGTCCTCGTAATCCAGCCAAAGCAGTATATGTACCAAAAGGTAAACCTGAGGATTATTATAAATATGGGCGAGGCTTAGGTTATGTTTCATCAGATGACGAATGTGGTTGGCAAATTATCGATCAAATTGCTAACAAAGCCAAGAAGGGATACTCTCCCGATGCTTCAGAGTGGGACTCCGATACAAGTCTGGGAGAAGTTTTCAAAACCCTAATGGCGAACATGACTACAGCTGATCCATCCACCATGGAAGACGACGATCAAATGCCAACATGGGAAGACCCGTGGGTTCACCATCTGAATATGCAGTATGGCGATAGGTTCGAGCAAAGAGAACCACCCACTGAAGATAAAATAGTCCAGATTAACATGGGTGATGAAGCTAACCCAAAGCCTATATTCATCAGCGACAGTCTTCCCCCAGATGAGAAGGAGGAATTGATTGCTCTCATCAGGGAATATATCGACGTCTTCGCATGGAATTATGAAGACATGCCAGGGCTCGACCCCAATGTCGCAATGCACCGCCTCGATATCAAGCCGGATGCCAAACCTGTCAAGCAACAGCAAAGACGGTTTCGTCCGCAGATTATGGAAGCCATTGAGGCAGAGGTTAAGAAGTTGATCGAATCAGGATTTATCCGAGAGGAACAACATCCAGACTGGTTAGCCAACATCGTTCCCGTCATGAAGAAGAATGGCAAAATCAGGATTTGCATCGACTTCAGGAACCTGAATGAAGCATGTCCGAAAGACGATTTCCCTCTCCCGATCACGGATGTCATTATCGACAATACATGTGGATTTGAGAGGATGTCCTTCATGGATGGATTTTCGGGATATAACCAGATCAAGATGCATCCAGAGGATGAGAAGCATACGGCGTTTAGAACACCCCTCGGCGTTTTCTGCTATACGGTGATGCCTTTCGGCCTGAAGAATGCCGGTGCCACATACCAGCGAGCGATGACTAAGATTTTCCAAGAACATCTCAGGAAAACAGTCGAATGTTACGTTGATGATTTGGTTGTGAAAAGCCGCAACAAGGAAGATCACATCAAGGATTTGAAGACAATGTTCGATCTCATGAGGAGTCATCAGTTGAAGATGAACCCCACTAAATCATTTCTTGGAATGTCCAGCGGAAAATTTCTTGGGTTCGTCGTCACCACTAAGGGTATACATATCGATCCTGATAAGGTGAAGGCGATACATGAATTGCAGCCCCCGAGGAATCTGAGAGAACTCAGAGGATTGCAAGGGCGTTTAGCTTATATCCGGCGTTTCATCTCAAATCTTTCTGGGAAGTGCCAACCGTTCTCTAAGCTGAACAAGAAAGGAGTATCATTCATCTGGGATGATGCCTGCCAAAAAGCGTTCGAAGATATCAAAACATATCTGGCGAACCCTCCTGTTCTCGTTGCACCGAAATCTGGTAAACCGTTCTTGATTTATCTCAAGGCGATGAACCACTCGATAAGTGCCTTACTAGCGCAAGACGATGATAACGGTCACGAACAGGCAGTTTATTACCTCAGTCGGACCTTGGTAGGCGCTGAGTCTCGATATCCGATGATTGAGAAAGAATGCCTTGCATTGGTATTTGCGATGCAAAAGATGCGGCATTACCTAGTGGGACAGACGATCTACGTTATCTCCAACGTTAATCCAGTACGGGTGTTTATGACGCAACCGGCCTCTATGAATTGGCGACTAGCGAAGTGGGCCCTTCTCTTGTCCCAATACGATTTGCACTTCAAGCAGCAGAAGTCGATAAAAGGACAGGCGATTTGTGACCTTTTGGCGGCAAACCCGACCACAGATACGGCAGAAGTATATGATGACTTGCCGGATGAAACCCACGAGGTTAACACCACATCACACCAACAAGTATGGCAATTATACTTCGATGGTGCCTCAAGGGCAGTTAATAGAGTAATAACCCCGGGATGTCCTACAGTTTCCTCTGGAGTTGGAGTCGTCTTAATCTCCCCTGGAAAGCACGTGATGCCTCGGGCTTATTCGTTGACTAGTCCGTGCTCCAATAATGTTGCCGAATACAACGCGCTTCTCATTGGACTCAGTTTCGCCAAAGAGCTGGGGGTCGAATATCTCGAAGCTTTTGGAGATTCGCAATTGATAGTCAACCAAGTTCGCGGTGAGTATGAAGTCAGGAATCAAGACCTGATCCCGTACCACCAGGAAGCCATCAAAATGGCGGAATCTTTCGAAGAATTCTTTATTGAATACATCCCTCGTCTCCAGAACGCTTATGCAGACGCACTGGCGGCACTAGCAGTATCACTGGCACAGCCTCCCGAAGCTGAGCTGTTAGTCACAGTACGGACGCATCAACTCTGCGTACCCATATACAGTACGGAGATTGAAGAAGAAGAGGATAGAAACGTGAACGCCAAAGAGGTGAATTCAACTCAAATTGGGTCTGAGTCCCGAGATTGGCGTTTTCCTATCATCGACTACGTCCAATATGGTATCTTGCCAGAGGATGTAAAAGAAAAGGAATCAATCCGCCGAAGAGCTCCAAGATTCTTCTATAATACTGAAACCCATACATTATACCGTAGAGGGTACGACGGTCTTTTACTCCGATGCCTTTCGAACAGAGAAGCAAAGGAAGTTCTTAAGGAAGCACACGAAGGAGAATGTGGTGCGCATCAGCCCGGTCCTAAACTGTATGATCGCATCAGGAGGATGGGATATTTCTGGCCAACGATGGTTCGTGACGCAATCGAATACGCACGAGAATGCCACGCTTGCCAGATACATGCGAATTATATGCATCAACCGCCAGAGCAGTTGCACACGTCAACCACGTCTTGGCCGTTCGAGACTTGGGGCATGGACATAGTCGGTCCTATTTTTCCCCCTTCAGTCAAAGGTGATCGGTTCATCCTCGCGATCACAGATTATTTCTCAAAGTGGGCTGAAGCGATTCCGCTTAGAGAAGTGAAGACGAACAACGTCATCAATTTCATCAAGCATCATGTCATTTACCGACACGGCGTGCCAAGAAGGATCATTCATGACAACGGTCCACAGTTCATAAGCAATGCCTTCGTCAGATTCTGCGACAAGTTCAAAATTGAAGATGTTTCATCAACACCTTATTATCCCGCCGCGAATGGATTAGCGGAGGCGTTTAACAAGACGATCATCAAGATCTTGTCAAAGCTCGTGAAGACCAATAAACGAGACTGGGACGATAAACTCGGTGAAGCACTCTGGGCTTATCGCACCACCATACGCACGCCTACGGGAGCTACCCCGTATTCGCTGGTATACGGATGTGAAGCTGTGCTACCGCTGGAAATTCAGATTCCGTCCCTTCGGATCGCCCTCGCAACGGAGATGACGACGGAGGAACAACATCAGAAGCGTCTCGAAGAGCTCGAGAGGCTGGATGAAAAGCGTTTGGAGGCTCAACAACACATCGAGTTTTACCAAGCCAGGATGTCAAGGGCTTTTAACAAAAGAGTCCGACAGAGAAGCTTCAAGGAAGGAGATCTGGTCCTCGCTGCTCGCCGACCAATAATTCTCACCTCCAAGAAGAAAGGTAAATTCGAACCCAAATGGGAAGGACCGTTTGTAATAGACACAGTCTACTCAAACGGCGCATATCGCCTGATCACTCAAGAGGGCGCCAGGCAATTAATGCCAATAAATGGGAAGTTCCTGAAAAAGTACTATCCCTAGTGCATTCAGGATAACTCGTTTACCGGGAAGTTTCTTGAAGAATATTACACTTAATATTCTAGAGGATAACCCAAAATCATTGTTTACCACCAAAATCCCTCACTGATCAGTTCCAATTGACAGTGGGTCCACAAAAAATGTCCATATGACCTTCTTGACTCTTTCCATAGACAAGAAGGTCCCCTTTCAGATCGGATTCTCCTTTCGATAAACGAAAGAACTCCTTTCTTTTCTCTTTGGTCAAGCCTTCCCATGGTTATAGCCAAAGTTGAAATTCCACTTCGATAAACGAAGAACCCATTTTCAGTTTAGATAACTCATCCTATAAAAGGCAAGTTTATCTAAATTTTCCAGATTCTCGGAGTGGACACCCTACTTCTAGTTTCTTCTTCGCTGGAAATAGAATATAAAATTCTTCCTTTCCAAAATCAAGGAATAGAATATAAAATTCTTCCTTCCTTGTATTCGGGCTCGCCTTCACCCTAAAAGAAGACCGGGAAACAGAATATAAAATTCTTCCTTTCCCGCATCGATCTGTTCCAAATTTGTCAATTTAGGATTCATCCTAGGAAGTTTAAAGTCTAAGGGAGTTTATTCCCTTAGCACAACGTTACATGCGGAACGGATTCCGATAATCCGCATGCTAGCCCGACTCAAACGGTAGTCGGTAAAGGCTAATCAAACCCGTTGAAGGCTGGGGGTTAGCCAAAAATCCTAAAGTCAACACCTAACACGTGTCGCCGGGTAGCCTATTCCCGTAACAATGGCGAAGTCTATGTATTCGACATCATAGCACGAAGTCTAAGGGAGTTCATTCCCTTAGCACAACGTTACATGCGGAACGGATTCCGATAATCCGCATGCTAGCCCGACTCAAACGGTAGTCGGTAAAGGCTAATCAAACCCGTTAAAGGCTGGGGGTTAGCCCAAAATCCTAAAGTCAACACCTAACACGTGTCGCCGGGTAGCCTATTCCCGTAACAAATGGTAAAGTCTATGTATTCAACATCATAGCACGAAAGTCTCAGAGAATTCACTCTCTTAGCACAACGTGACATGCGGAACGGATTTAGACAATCCGCATGCTAGCCCGACTCAAACGGTAGTCGGTAAAGGCTTATCAAACCCGTTGAGGGCTGAGGGTTTGCCAAAAATCCTAAAAGTATTATGGTCAATCATTTCAAACGGAATGAGGAATCATAATAAAGATAAAGATAAAGACCAGTTCCACTAAAAAGATTAAAAGTCAAAGCATTCAGCAAATAAAATCAAACCAAGTGCAGATACAAGGAGACATCTCAAATCAGATCTAACAAACTGAAGGAAGCAAGCGTAGCCTTAATTCTCCTCTTCTTCCTTCTGAAGCTTGGCATAAGCAAGAACGGCGACAGCGTCGGCAGTTACGTCTTCTCGGCGGAACGCTTGAAGAACCTCCAGCTCTCCTCTATAAACATTTTGAACCCTGGCGCTCTCGAGCTCAAAATCTTTTAGAGTCCTCTCCCCTTGGACGGTCCTGATCCCCGTCCTATCAGCAATGTTGTTATAAGCATCCATCTTACTCTGCAGACGACGTTGCCGTTCGTACAAGTTCGCAACGATGACTTCTTGCTCCGATATGCGTCTCGCTCGGGCCTTACGCTCTCGCACCCTCTGAGTCTGAGCATCGATCATAAGCGGCGTGGCCTCATCATGCGGGTCGAAGTCTACTAGCTCTTCCAAAAGATATATGAGTTCCTCTAAGCAGGTCAACCTGATCTCACATCGTCCAGCTAGCCGGATGCCACCTACACGCTGAATGTCTTTAAGACTATCTGCTATAAAAGGGAGCAAATCATAATCTCTTCCCCGTCCAGAACTAATGGCGGTGACCGTTTGTTGTATAACCTTCTCTACTTTTTGGAGGATGTCCTGCAAGGATTCGGAGGCCGGGAGGACAGATTCTTGGTCAGAAATAATTGCAGCAGTGGGATCCTCTTCCCCTTCATCGTCGGATATTATGATAATTTCGGGATTCACAATCCTCCTATTACGGGAATTCAACTGAGGAAGTGGACCGATAGCCTGCCTGGTGGAAACCGAAGATAAAACATCCCCACGACGTCCGTTCACCGCATGAGATGAAAATGCTCCGGAAGGGTGCTCAACTGAAAACAAGCAATTAAACGTTTGTTAATTCCAGTTATAAAAGGAAATTGAACTCATCTTACGAATGGGTAAGATAGAGTCATTGCCTTATAAAGGGTGAGACGATTTGGCCACATTATGCACTTATAAGATAGGGTATATCGACAATATATCCCTGCCTTATAAGGCACAATGCAGCGTCAAAACGCCCCCTTTATTTTGAGATATGGTTTTGAACAAGCAAAACACAACGTGGAGTAAAAAGGGCCAATTTGCAAATTTCCAAGAAAAAATGGACTAATTTGTAAATTTCCAAAAATAGCTCACCGGCATAAGAGGGAGGCGCGCCATCGGCCGACGCTGTAGAGGATTGATCCCTCGCAATACGAGACATGGTGACCTGCAAAATAATTTAAGGGACCAGATTCAAGAAAAAGTTCCTCTTTTTTGCAATTTCCCCCTCCTGAAAGGTGAGCTCGAGGCGCCAAATCTTAATCCTAACCCTCGCATGCGACCCCACAGATTCATAAA
>NW_017973124.1:14451-37396 GCF_001876935.1 Asparagus officinalis | reverse complement strand
ATCGAAATAAACCTACAGCGCAAACCAATCGATGATAATCCCGCTGCAGTTGAGGTCCTCTTGCGGCCATATTATGACCAATGCATGGTTACGAAAATGGCACACGCACACAAATGGCAATAGGCCAGAAACAAAAGGGATAATTTCATTCGTGAAAGGGAAGTCCCATTACAAACGGAAAATTAAAAGCGAATTACAGAGATTTTAACCGCAGCTCCGCCTCACGAAGTTCTTCGGCATGGCGAAGTTCAAGCCTCCTTAGAATCTCTCGGCGAAGATCTTCATCCGTACGCGAGGCCAAGTCTTGAACGGTCTCTTTGGCTTCCTTATGGGCTCGCTCCTTTTCCTCCACTGAATTGGCAGTCAGCTGCTGGCGAGATTCAATGTTCTCCAACTCTTTGACCGCCTGCTCACGAGCCTTCTCTTGAATAGCCAATGAGGCCCGCGCCTTGGCTATGACCTGCTTCAGAGCCTCTACCTCCGAAGACAAGCGGGAAACGCGGTTGTCAGCCTTCTGTCGCTCAAGGACCATCCCTTCATTCTCAGCTTTGGCCTGCTCCAACTCCTCCGACAATCTCGCCTCTAGTGACATAGTTTCATTCAGACGGCGATCCCGCTCTTGCACCACCGCTCGGACTTCGCCGGATGCAAGATCCACAAGAGTGGAACTCTTCGCGCGAAGAGCAAGCAACTGCTGGATGGCTTCTTTCACTGCCTCCTTACGCTGGAAATAAGGCTGCGCCCCAGAATGCTTTAGCCTCTTGATTAAGAAGCCTATGATGTAGTCGATATCCTCTTCGAAGCTCTCGAAAGGACAACTCTCTTCCAGCGCGAGCCTGATGCAGGCAGCCATAGTGTCATGGAATTCAGCCACGGATCGTGCCGCACTCTTTCTTCGCTCACGCTCCAAGGGAGAGAGGGCAGCCTCTTCCATCATAGATGGAACCGCGGTTGAAGCACCGCTGGCCATAACTGTGGAAGTAGTAATTGGCGTCGCCAGGGCCGGTGTGACCAATGATGACCTCGGAACAGCAATCACGGCATCAACGGCGACCCCCGACAGGGAGGTGATCACTTGCTGAGCAGAAACCTCTCTTTGAAGCGGTGACTCTCGCACTGAGGAACGATCCTCAGCAGACACCGCCGCAGGAGCAGGGGATCCCCCTATTTGACCAGTCGCATCTTCATGAGCCAAGTCCTCTTCCTCACTCGACAGGGCCTCGTGTATTGAGGCGTCGTCGTCATCCTCCTCAGATTCGCCCGTCTCCCTAGACGAGCGATTCGCCCAAGAGGAAGGACCCTCTTTGCCGGCGATTTCGCGGGCAGGATCGGCTACAAATGCACCGAGAGAGTTAACGGAGACCCCTCGTAAGGGACCCTATTTACGGTGAGGCATGAAAGAACGAGTAATGCTAAAATCTATACTTACCTAAGCCCGTAAGCCCCTCATCATCTCCAGCTTCTTCCTCTTCGTCGGAAGGAATGGAGATCACTTTCTCAACCGCACCTGCATAGATCCATTACCGATATCAAAAGGTGCAAGAGCAACATTGCAATCAAGGGTACTGTTGCAAAGACTACCTCGTGATGCGGGCAAAGAAGTCGTTGGAACTCCCGACGGTGACCCCACGTCGGACGGCAGAGGAACGTCCTTCGGAGTCTCCTGAACTGCCCCTGATGCGGCAGGTGAGGCAGGCGACACGACTCCAGACCCAGACGGAGCCACTCCAGACCCGGACAGAGCCACTCCAGGAATCCTTATCGGAGAAACGTCATCCCGACCCCCTGCCGCTTGGATGGTCCCGACTGTCCCATCACAGCGAGCCTTCTTGGCCGCCTCCGCTCTGGAACTCTCGGCCACCGCCTCCCGCTGACGCTTCGAGAGAAGCGAGCTACTCGGGGATAGCAAAGGTGCCCCCATTTGTCCGATTGTCGGACTCTGAACCGGAGCTCGAACATCGGGAACCTCAGATTCGCCACCAGCATCGAAGCTCTCACAGTCCTCCACTGGATCCTCCGAGAACAACTCCCTAGCGGTTTGGTGGCCCCTTCTCTTTGAAGAACGGAGAGAGCCCCTGATGGGACGATCGCGTTCCGCCAGACATGAGCTTTGGAACCAGAAGTTGGCGGGGTCAGCACTAGCACCCCGATACCACCGACAGTACAAGAGCGTGTGGTGTAAATCGCGGTCCTTCGCAGGCAACTCAAAACGAGCTTGAGTACCTCCAGCATGGGTCCAGAACCACCCCCGAGCGCCGTCAACCAGTCCTCCTTCGAAGTGTAGGCGAGGGTTGGCGTTGCCCACATACAATTGATCATACCCAAACTGGCGGGCAAACCTGCAAGGGATGTATGGCTCGAGATAGCATGTGGAGCCTGTTCTCAGAACGTGATACCCCGGTCGAATGTCCACCAACCAGCGAAAGGCACCACGGGAAAGGATTGTGTGGTGATCCGCCGTCGGCGCATCCCTGAGAGATTCTCCATATCCACCCCCGCTGAAGTAAGGAAAAGATCGACGAAAATTATAGTGCCCGAAGTGGGAGAGCGTCTTCCTCGTATCGGGGATGTCCTTGCACTTCCAGGAGCACCTCTCCAAACGCTGGACAAAGGGGACAAACCTGTCTCCCTGAAGCGCTGCCGGGGCACTCATCAAGCATTCGCAGTGATAGACGAACCATGCCACCAAGTAGGTATACGGTAGCCCCACCCTAGGATTGGGGGTTCTGATAACTTCTCCTTCCCCCTCGTCGAGGACCGACACACGGCAGAATTGGCTCGTCAGAGTACGGAGCCCCCGATGGATGCACGCTATCGTCGCCGATACCAGGGAATAAGACTTCCCGTGAGCCAGGCAAACCGCCGGATACACGACCTCTATAGGAAGAGCCTCGAAGGAGTGAGTGGGGATTACGCACCTCTTCAGCCATAACATGAGGTACCCCGCGAGCAGCGCCTTCCCCGAAATGAGAAACTTCGCCTGATGATGGAATGAGTGAAGAACCGTACCAGACTTAAATCCGCCTTCGTCGCGGTCGAGAATCACGGTGCTTCCTTCTTTAGCTATCCTCGCCTCCACTTCGGGTTCATCACAGGCGCCTAACGGGAAAGCAGGCGTACCCTTGACATCGTTCCCCGGGAACAGATAATCAGCCCAATTCTTGTGGCTGATCCCAGGGGTCTTCTTCTTTTTCCCCTTATGATCGGAGGCCCCTAAGGTACTGAGGCATATGTGGAAGTGGCACAGTAACTCCCACAGAGTCTCAACCGCCAGAGGGGAATGGTCCGACAGCTGATTGATCTCATCTTGATCGGGGACGTACTCCTCATAAGGAAAGTCTCCCAGAGGCAGCCCCGACACGTCGTGCATCTCGAAGGGGGTGATACCAAGCTCACCATTGGGAGTGAAAAACGTGCCGCTTTCCGCACAATACAATTCCAGAATGCTATGGAATTGAGAAGCGTTGATCCGCAGGCCATGTCGAGTGGCTTCGAGGGCCACATACAGCTCTGTGCCCTTGAGGTCAGCATTCTCGGCCAAAACATAGTCGGTGATCTTGGACCACCACGTGTCACTGCCAGGTGCAGAGTAAACCCACCCCGGGGCTCTAAAGTCCTTCGGGGGAAAGCTTCCACCGACTCGGAAGAAGCGGTGACGGAAGGTCTCCGCCACCGCTGTCGATTCCCCCACGGGCGGTTCAGCAGACACTAAGCCAGGGCGCAGACCCGTCACGCGCTTACATGAGCTCTCCACTCCATACCCAGCCGTAGAACCCGTAAAGACGCCACAAGTGACCCCGTCCTGAGTGGGGGTCAAATCCCAGTTCATCGTCCGAGGAATCGCGAGGGACCGCAGCTCAACAATCGAAAACCCTCTCGGCATGCTGGGGAGGTAATAATGGGTCCCCTCTACCGTGCGGAACCACCGGCTCTCTTTGAGCAACAGGGCAGAAGGGTCGGTCATGGAGTCGCCGAACAGAAATTGAGGTTTCGGCAGCTCTGCCCTGGCCTCATCTGTCAGCGCCGCATTGGTCGTCAGCTCGCGCAGGGTCAAGTGATGACCATCCGTGACCCTCTGTACCAGACCATGCAGCTTATCAGCAGTGAACAAGGGTACTGGAGCCAACGAGGGAAAACGAGAAGGGGCCGTGTAGCTCTTAGCCCCGACGTGGCCAACGGCCACACCCTCCGGGAAAGCCTCATCAGGGAAGGTCGCTGCAACAAGAAATAGAAAGTCAATTGAGACAAAATCCGCTGTAGAGGTGAAATCGCCCATCGAACATAGGAAGGCGAAATCGCCTATCGAAAGGGGGAACCCACTTCGAACGAGGTCTGTCCCTACGGACTACACTCCCCTCTAATGGGAAGGGCCGAACTCGCCTTACGAAAAAGGGGTTCGTCTCCTCCCCACTGGAGAATTCGCCCGCGGGGACAGTACTCATCCTCTAAAGGCAAAATAGGGCAAACTTTGCCCCAAATCGGGGAAATAAGCAACACTCATCTCCCTAAATCCGACGCCTAAGGCCTGCAAGGGATCGCCCAACGAATCCATCAACGTACCTGGGCACGACTCCAGAGCACCAGCAGGCATGCCGGCAGAGAGACGGTCGGAGTAACGTCCGGGACCTGCACCCCTCACTTTGCACCTCTTAGGTTTCGGAGCCATTGTAAGAGGAAGCGGGAATTCTTTCCTTGGATGTTCCCTTTCGAGATTTGAAAGCACGGTAAATCCCAATGGAGGAAAACGGCTGATTTAGAAGGGCGGAGTTGCCCACGTGACCACGACTGCCCTCGAAAGGCGAAAACCCTAACGGACAGGAAACGGGGCCACGATCAAATTCGACGGCCCAGATCACCCTCAGTGCATCGAAGGGACCGAGATTAGCGTTGGAATCCGACGGTTGAGTCCGAGAACCACGGCCACGATACGTCGCAGGGCGAAACGCACGAGGATCGTGCTGTCAAGTCACGATCGCCACGATCCAATGTCTTAGCTGGGAAGCACGAGGCTCTGTCAGCAGACGCGTGGCTCATCTCTCGTCAGATCCGGTTCCGCCTACAAAAGGAAGGGTTTCGCCTGCAAATACTGGGCATAACCCCACGAGTCGCGCGAGAATTGGCTCTCAAAAATTAATTTCGCCTTGACGATGCATTCGCCCTCAAAGGTAAAATTACGAACAAAGCCAAAAGAATGACCTTGCTTAAACGGTTGAAACCCACGCCCCAGATGGCTAAGGGTTAGAGCAGAAATCTTAGCATTAAGCCTAAGAGAAACTGTTCGACAACTCATCATACTGAGGAGAATAGTATGGCTAGCCCGATTCAAACGGTAATCGGTAAAGGCACATCAAACCCGTTGATAGCTGAGGGTTTGCTAAAAATCCTAAGAGAAATCGAAGGCACTTGCTTCGCCAACAGTTTCTTCATTCAAAGTGTTCCAGACCACACGCAAGCCAGTTTAGGTCCGAAAACTTTGAAGGGGGTCTTGTAGACGGTAAAAAATACCTCTATGGGTCTACAGGGAATTTGTCTACGAGAAGAGTTCGCACGCCCAGTTCTCTGACACGGACCTAAACCGCGTAGACGTCGACTGTGCTCAAATCCAGGTTCGCCTAACGGTCGACTCGCCAGCATGAGTCAGGAGCGATCAGGATGGCGGAAATTTGCTCTTCGCTCAACTCGCCTGCCCGAGTTCGGAGTCGAATCCGCCAGCAAGCCCCAAAACCGTCAGTACAGCTGGGTATCCACTACCCCACGTGCTGAGGTGGGCCTTCCCACCTCTCTCGACCCAAAGGGAGAGAGAGCACAGTACCCCAGGGCCGTCAAAACGGCCGCCCACAGTGCGCACAGCGCGAAGGAGCTGGACAGGTGTCGAGTCAACCTGAGCATTCATAAATGCGACTCACCTCGGCTGTCTGAGTCTGGAGCTGGGTCCGCCGGCACTCGGCAAGCTGGCTAGACTCACTCGAGTACTGTACACCTACTTCACCGCCTCTCCTGACCGGAAAGGAGAAAGCGTCGTGCTCAAAGCACGCCGGGCGGTCACGCACAGTACTGGTGATCGGACAGACGCCTCATCGATCTGCGGACTCATAAATGCGGTTCATTAATGCTGGTCAAATCCACTCGGATAGTAGTCGTTTGTTGCCTCACATACAAGAATGGGCCTTCCCATCGTAGGTGACAGGACATAAAGCACAATCCCTGGAATGACCGATCATGGTTTCGAGGAACAGCTAGACGTCTCTGAAGAAGATGTGGTCACATCCCACAATTCAAGGAGGAGTCAAGTTGTCCTTCTCCCATTTAAAAGCCTCTTCCGGCACACTGGAGAGGAGGTCGCAAAACTTAGGAAAAAGAGTTGAGACCAAGCTCTCTGCACAACTTTCTTTGCATTGCAGCACTACTGCTTAGTTCCGAGCTCCGATCGCCGGCGAACTAAACAGACCCGAACTCTCTCAAGTTGAGCTTCTACTGCGAACTGAAGCTCTCCAGCAACCTCATTCGAACGGTCCAAGGGAAGCAGACTCGACACGAGCATCGAGCGAAGCATCCTGTAGCCACCTAAAAGTCCCCACACAAAACAAAGAGGGCCTTCCCTCTGCTTCTGTTGTAACTATTTGATCATTAGTTTGTAATAAGCTTTCTTATAAATACAAACGAAACTCCCTTTTTTCGGGAAATCAAATATTCACCCTACAGAAGATGGCGACCACAGTGGGAGAAGCTGTTTCATCGAGTGAAATGGTGGTGGCTCAGTTTGATGAGGTTGCTGTAGGGACGACAGTGGAGTCCCTAGAAATTGAGTTCGACCAGGCCAAGTACGAAGAGTACTTGTCCTCCTCCTCCTCTGGTGGCGATGCGTCCCGCAAACGTCACAGAGTCGTGCGTCGAGGCCGACCTCAGACGGTCAAAGCCTCTGCACCTACGGGTTCTACCCGAGTCTCATCGGAAGAACCCGTTCCCTCACAATCGATCAACGCCAAGCCGGGGGTCGAGCGCAAAGGGCAAGGGTCTGCCAAATGGGTCGCCAAGCGATCCCCGCAGACACCTACCCCGAAGGGAACGCCGGTTCACTCCGGCACAAACCACGCTGCCACAGCTCGCGGTGACGTTCTCCCCGTTGGGAGAACTAACCAACAGCGGCGGCAGGAACTCGTCAGACAGGAGGTCCAAACCTCCGTTCCTCATAACGGCCTGAGCCATCATACGGGCCCGAGGAACGCTAGGCGAGAAGGCAAACTGCCCGACATTGGGAGGCCCTCCAAGTCAGGAGCGCCAACTGAGGAAGGCAGAGCCGCCCGCTCGGGAAGACTTCGCTTCTCAGGTCATATCCCTGATGCGAATAACTCACTCCCAAGGAGTGAGCCTACCCGAGTAGGCGAATCCTCGAAGGCTGGCGAGCCTCGTCATAACCATTTGACGGATAAACGTAAAGGTAGAGAAGTAGGCGAGTCCTCGCGAACCCGTTCTTCCAGGCGAAGGGGTGAAACCCGCCCACGTACTGGAGCTCGCTCAAACGCGAAGACTCGCCAGTCAAGGCGAGATCGCTCGACTCCAGCACCAAAGCATTCCATCCAACGCGCACCAGAGGGCGCACCCAAAAACCTCTCGTCGACTCACCAGAGCGACTCTTCTGAGGCCGGGGGTTGTCACCAACCGCCCGTAGAAGACCTCAGAGAATATTTAACTCGCAAACGCACTATCCATGAGGCGAATCCTCAGTGCCACTGCGAGAGACTCATCCACACGGTCCTCGCCGACTGTCAATGCGTCGGAACGGCGAGACCTTCGGTGTTTGGGAGACTGTCCCAACAGTCCTCTCGACCAAGGCCCTCCCGTCAAAGGCGCCGTCACCAAAAAAGACGCGCTGCCGATGACTTGGAACTCTCATCCGCCACGGTTAACATGACGGATAAAGGGAAGGCAGTACTCTCCGACTCGCCAGACTCGGATTCCGCCCTAAGACCTAACACTCGGTCCGCTCGACGCCGGCAGGAAGGCATATTCCAGCGAACCCGTAGTCGCCGGGGGGTAAGTATTGGGTTTGACTATTCCAACCTAATACCTCCCTCCTGCGGCGAAGATGAGGACCATTCGGCCGCTGCCACATCTCAGACCTCGCGCTCAAGCCAAGACGCGCAGGCGAGGGCACACATGACCGATACCAACCACGAGCAGACAATGGCTCAAAAGTTGGAGGAACAGCAGGCGACCATCGACTCTCTAAGAGAGATGATGGAACAACTGCTGAACAAGAAGAAAAAGAAGAAAAGGGCCCAACGCCCCTTACCCCGGCAAACTAGAGACAGGGAGTGGGTACCTCCCCTCCGTCCCGTGTCTGAGGCGGAGGATAATCAACATTCCGATTATTCCTCCAAGACATCAATAGGAACGTCGCACACTGCGGATAGCACCCGTGACAAGAGGTTCGATGAATTCCAAGACCAGCTGAACGCGCTGAAGCTTCAGCAAAATATGAACAAGCTGGGGGTGGTACGTCCCTACCCCACGGAATGGGACACGGTCCCATACCCAGCGAAGTTCAAACCCATCAGCTTGTTACAGTTTGATGGCAAGGGGTCACCCTCGCAGCACATCTATTATTTTATGGCGCAAACCGGATTCCTTACCGGGAATGACGCCATTCTCACTCGACTGTTCATAGGTACCCTCAAGGGGGTGGCCTTTGAATGGTTCCGCAAATTGGAGCCCGGCTCTATCAAGGCGTGGGCCGACGTTGAAAAGCTTTTCCTCGCCCGCTTCTTCGACGACGACACCGAGGTGTCAATGGCCACTCTCCTTGCTGAGAAGCAACGGAAGTCGGAATCGGTCAATGACTTCGTGAAGAGATTTCGGAACCGATCAGTCCACTGTCGGGACCAAGTTTCCGAGGCGACACTGATCGAGATGTGCCGCAACAACCTGTCGATCCATATCTTGTCCAAGATAGGGGCGGTAGAGACCCGGACTTGGAAGGAGCTTGTTCGCCAAGGTGAGCAAGTCGAAAATATGATCAAGAGGCTGGAGGCCGAAGAGCCGCAGTCCAAAAAGGGAGCAGCAGAGCCGGCTGCGCCAAAGAACCCTCCCCGATCGAAGGGAAAAGAGGCTATGGCCGTAGACTCTGCCGCGGCGCCAAAGTTCGTTCAAAAGCCGAAACCCAGGCAATTTGAACCGCGCCCCCAGCGGCAATATGATTTCAAAGAAGACCAGGTGGTAGCTACCTTCGACACTCTACTCAAGAGTGGGCGGATTAAGTTACCGGAAGCCACCAAGCCTGAAGAGGCAGACAAAACCGGTGACCCAAGTTACTGTGCATATCACAGATTCCTTGGGCATCACACAACCAAATGCTACGTCCTCAAGGACAAACTCCAGGCCCTCTACGACGCGGGGGTCTTGAAGAAAGAGAAGGTCCAAAAGCAGGTGACGGCGAACATGGTCACTTTGAGCTTTGGGACGGGTCTCCCAGAGGTTCAAGCTCCGGCGGGGATAATTCCTATCCCCAAGGCGATTTTGAAGATCACTAACGACGATCCTCACAACCAGCGGGAGAAGGGTTTGGTTCCACAAACTCTGCCATCAGGGCAAGTGATGTGGGTCCATCCGGACCTCCTCGACGACGAGCAGTGGACCGCACAGCCTTCCAAGGAGGCTAAGAGGAAATATTGCAACGTTGTCACCGCCATCCTGGATACAGACGACGCGGCGATGACTGCCTTAACCGACTCTGAAGAAGACACCAACGTCTTCGCCACGAGAGCCGGAAAGGAGTTTGCAAAACAATATCCCGCGAGGACGGAAAACCCAGCAGGACCTCCCGCGAGGCCGGCCGCAGCAGTCCCTCCCAATCCGGATGAGCCAAGTTCAAGCCGCCAGCCTTACCGGTTCAACGTGCTCGCGCAATTGAAAAGCATACCCGCGCGAATCACCGTGTACGACCTCCTCCGGTTGTCTAGGCCTACCCGGGAAGCCTTACAAGAGGCGTTGGCTGACGCAGAGGCGTTCTCGACCCATTTCTCGAAAGAAACGGAGATCGAACAGGGCTGTACAACTTGCTGCCAAGTCTCCGAGAGACAGATCCCCTGCATCACTTTCACCCCCGAGGACATGCTCATCAAGAACACGTCCCACGACCGGCCGCTGTACTTCACGGGATACGTCGGCTCGGCGAAAGTGGAGCGGATCCAGGTTGACCCGGGGTCCGCGCTGAGCATCGTGCCCCTGAAGCTAATCAAGCATTTGGGGATACCGTCGAAGCGCCTAGCCTCGACCTCGACTACCATCTTCGGCTTCAACGCCACTGGGACTCGGCCACTCGGCAAAATCCGCCTGAAATGTCGGATAGGCGACATGAAGACAGAGGTGACGTGCTACGTTATCGATGCTGAACCCTCCTACAACATACTCCTGGGGCGTCCGTGGATTCATGGCAACCGGATCGTTCCATCCACACTACACCAATGTTTGAAGTATGTGGACGACTACGAGCGAGTAAGAACGGTAGTGGCCGACAAACATCCCTTTAAAGGGGTCGAGAACTACTTCGCGGATTCTCTGCTGTACCAGGACCCCGAACAGCCACCAGTGGAAGAACTGGAGAGTGGTAATGAGGCGGACAGCGAGCCTGAATACGGTGACAGCTTAATTCTGAACGACTTTGAGTCAATTGTAATTGGTTACGAGAGTCACCATGTAACCAACGCCGTTCAGGCAGAGAAGCTTATCATGAATGAAAAATCCGACCTTGCTTATTTGTCGTCTTGCTCCTCGTCCGAAGATGACGCACCTAATAACCTATGGTCGACACTCTACAGTGAGTCTTCTCTACACTTGCCGGTATGTTCGTCATACGTCTTCAAGACGCGACTGATCGAGCCATCGCGAGCTGTATTCGTCGTGCCAGCACGGAAGAGGTATCGAAAAGACATCATCTTCGGTCGAATCGATCGTCCCCTACGCACGCTATGGGACGAATCTGAGGACGAAGACCCAGCGCCCCAGTTCTCGCAATACAGTCGAGTGGCGAAACGCATAATGAGCAACATGGGGTACGACCTCACTCGCTTAGAGGGCCTGAATTACGGCCGAGGGCGCAAGACGGTCATCAAACCCGCCTACGTCCCCAAAGGGAAGCCCTCAAATTACTTCAACAGGACTAGGAGAGGCTTAGGCTACTCCTCCTCCTCATCGGAGTGTTGTTTTTACGTCGACGAAGATTCCGATTACGCATGTTCAGGGGATCAGTCGTCAACAACCTCGGCCTGGGACTCCGACGTCAGCGTAAGGGATCTGTTCGATGGCCTTACAGTCAACATGGCTACAGTAGACCCCGCCGGAATGGCAGAGGACGAACGACTTCCACTTTACGACGAGACATGGGATCGCCATGTTAGCGCCCAGTGGAACAGTCGCTTCGAACAGCGCGAACCACCAACTGAAGATGAAGTCCTCCAGGTGAACATGGGTACTGAGGCGAATCCCAAACCCATATTCATCAGCGGCAGCCTGCCTCCTCAAGAAAAAGAGGATCTCATCGCCCTCATACGGGAATACATTGACGTCTTCGCCTGGAATTACGAGGATATGCCTGGCCTGGATCCGCGGGTCGCCACGCATCGCCTCAACATCAGCCCTGACGCCAAGCCAGTCAAACAACAGCAGAGGCGGTTTCGCCCCCAAATCATGGAGGCGATCGAATCTGAAGTAAAAAAGCTGATCGAATCCGGCTTCATCAGAGAGGAGCAACACCCCGACTGGGTGGCGAATATTGTTCCAGTCTTGAAGAAGAACGGCAAGATCCGCATCTGCATCGACTTTAGGAACCTCAACGCCGCATGCCCTAAAGACGAATTCCCTCTGCCCATCACGGATGTCATCATTGACAATACGTGCGGATTCGAGAGGATGTCCTTCATGGACGGCTTCTCGGGGTACAACCAAATCAAAATGCACCCCGAAGACGAGAAACACACTGCATTCAGAACTCCCATGGGGGTGTATTGCTATACCGTCATGCCTTTCGGGCTCAAGAACGCCGGCGCAACCTACCAACGCGCCATGAGCATGATCTTTCGAGATCATCTGCGAAAGACGGTCGAATGCTATGTGGACGACTTGGTCGTGAAGAGTCGCCATAAGGAGGATCACCTCCAAGACTTGAAGGCTATGTTCGAACTCATGAGGACTCATCAGCTCAAGATGAATCCTACCAAGTCATTCTTGGGAATGTCTAGCGGTAAATTCCTCGGTTTCGTCGTCACGACGAAAGGGATCCGAATTGATCCAGACAAGGTGCGAGCTATTCAAGAGCTCCAACCACCCCGAAATCTTAAAGAGCTGAGAGGCCTTCAAGGACGACTGGCTTATATCCGAAGATTCATCTCGAATCTCTCGGGCAAGTGCCAACCCTTCTCTAAGCTGATGAAGAAAGGTACCTCCTTCGTCTGGGATGAGCCATGCCAAAAGGCTTTTGAGGAGATCAAAGCTTATCTCTCAAATCCGCCTGTCCTTGCGGCGCCAATCTCAGGAAGGCCATTCCTCATATACATACGGGCTATGGAACATTCTCTGGGTGCCCTCTTGGCTCAGAACGATGATGCAGGCCACGAGCAGGGCATCTACTACCTGAGCAGAACCTTGCAGGGCGCCGAGCAACGGTACCCAATGGTCGAGAAGGAATGCCTAGCCTTGGTGTTCGCTATCCAAAAGATGCGGCACTACTTGGTTGGCCAAACCATCCATGTCATCTCCCGGATGAATCCCATTCGGGTCTTCATGACACAACCCGCAGCGCTAAACTGGCGCCTGGCCAGGTGGGCACTTCTGCTCTCTCAATACGATATTCATTTCATGCCGCAGAAATCAGTCAAGGGACAAGCCATATGCGATCTCATGGCTAGTCACCCGCTGGGGGAGAAGACCGATCTATTCGAAGATCTGCCGGATGAACCTCCCGAAGCCAATATGACTTCGTCGCCGGAGGTGTGGCAGATGTTCTTCGACGGTGCGTCCCGCGCAGGCGCGAGCGGCTCTATTTCTGCAGGAGTGGGAGTGGCCCTCACCTCCCCGCATGGTCACGTGTTTCCCCGGGCCTTTTCCTTGACGGAACCATGTACCAACAACGTAGCCGAGTACAACGCGTTGCTCATAGGGCTCGAGTTAGCCAAAGAGCTCGGGATAAAGCATCTGGAGGCTTATGGCGACTCGCAACTCATTGTCAAACAAATGACTGGCGAATACGAAGTCAGGAATGAAGATCTTATCCCGCTCCACCGAGCAGCGGTCAGACTAGTGGAGTCATTCGAGAGCTTCCGTATTGAGCACGTGCTCCGTTCAAAGAACACCCATGCGGATGCTCTCGCATCCTTGGCAGCTAACTTAGCCCAGCCTCCTGGAACGACCCAACGGGTCGCTGTCGCCAGCCGAAAGCTCTTTCGACCCACAGACGTCCCAGAGGCAAACGCCACTCATCAGGCCTCGGGTCAGCCAGATCAGGAAGATTGGCGTCTCCCGATCATCGATTATGTCCTATACGGCATGTTGCCTGAGGATTCGAAGGAACGAGAGTCGGTCCGACGACGTGCCTCACGGTTCTACTACGATTCAACCACTAAAACATTGTATCGCAGGTCATACGACGGCTTGCTACTTCGCTGTCTTTCAAAAGCGGAGGCGCAAGAAGCCGTACGCGAAGCACATGACGGCGTGTGCGGAGCTCATCAGCCCGGACCCAAGCTTTGGGATCGCTTACGAAGGATGGGCTACTTCTGGCCTGGGATGGTTACTGATGCAGTCGCTTATGCTAAGCGATGTTACGAATGCCAGATCCACGCCAACTACATACACCAGCCTCCTGAGGATCTACATCCGACGAGGGCATCTTGGCCCTTCGAGGCATGGGGGATGGACATAGTTGGTCCAATTTCTCCACCATCGGCGAAAGGTCATCGCTTCATCCTCGCCATTACTGATTATTTCTCTAAATGGGCGGAGGCCATCCCCTTAAGAGAAGTCAAGACTAGCGACGTGATCAAATTCATCAAGCACCATGTCATCTACCGATACGGCGTACCCCGGCGTATCATTCACGACAATGGCACGCAATTCGTTAGCCATGCCTTCACTAGGTTCTGCGACAAATTCCGGATACAGAACCTCTCGTCCACGGCCTACAACCCTTCAGCGAATGGTCTGGCCGAAGCTTTCAACAAGACGATCATCAAGATCCTGACCAAGTTGACTTCCACTAGCAAGCGCGACTGGAATGAAAAGCTAGGCGAGAGCCTGTGGGCATATCGCACGACGGTTCGTACACCGACTGGCACCACGCCTTACTCGTTGGGATACGGTATTGCCATTAGAGATTCAGATTCCATCCCTTCGCGTCGCCCTAGCGACAGGGATGACGACTGAGGAAAATCACCAACTTCGACTCGCAGAGCTCGAAGCACTGGACGACAAGCGACTGGAAGCTCAGCAGCACATTGAGTTTTACCAAGCTCGGATGGCCAGGAGCTTCGACAAGAAAGTCAAGCGCCGAGCCTTCAAAGAGGGAGAGCTTGTGCTCTCCGTCCGTCGACCAATGATCCTCACTTCCAAGAAGAAGGGGAAATTCCAGTCCAAATGGGAAGGACCATTCGTGGTAGAGACAGTCTACTCAAACGGTGCCTATCGCCTCGTCAAACCGAACGGCGATAAAATCATGATGCCCATCAACGGCAAGTACCTGAAGAAGTACTACCCATAGTGCTCCTTCACAAACTCCCAAGAGTGCATGAGTCTAAACTGGCCCTCAAAACCTCCAACTAGTACACGAGGCTAAACTGTTCCTACTTTGCCCGCTCTGGCGAAAGCCTCTTGTGGGATTCAATTCGCCTGTCTCCTCTAATGAGAAGGCGGATCCACTAGAGTCGTTCATATCATGACATATACATTCAATTCGCCTATCTTCTCTAATGGGATGGCGGATCCATTAAAGTCGTTCCAATCACGACATTCTCTGTCATGTTAACATTAAACCTCTGACAAAATCAACTTACCAATCCTCTTCTAAAGGATGGTGGGTCCTCAAAGTCGTTCCAATCACGACATTCTCTGTCACGTTAACATTAAACCTCTGACAAAATCAACTTACCAATCCTCTTCTAAAGGATGGTGGGTCCTCAAAGTCGTTCCAATCACGACATTCCCCGTCAAGTTAACATCAAACCTCTGACAAAATCCGCTTACCACTCTTATTCTGAGAAATGGTAGCCTCCCCCCACGGTCGCTCCAATCGCGACAAGATCTCATCAAGTTAATGATCACCTCTGATGATTGGCACCGTTATTCTTACGAATAGCATAGCCTAAGTAATAGCCTACCATGCGACGTGCTATTACTTCTGTCAATAGTCACACTCCTACGTCCCTGAACTATTTGACCTATCCCAGATGTCCTAACATTGCTTTGGGATAACTGATAGATAGAGTCTACCAGGCGATGACTCCTACTACAATCAATTGTCACATTCCCACATGACGACAATTGTCGAACACGGTTCGACAGACAACCTGTCTGTCGGTTCCCCCATACAACAACTCGCCGAAAAGCGAGTCGAAGTCAAGTTCATCAGTTGGCCGTAAAGGCGAATGTTTGTTCTTTATTGCGATCCAAGGGTTACTCTCTCGATCCCGTTGGAGCTACAACGCGAAGATCGGAGTTAATCCGATCCCACGCTATGAGCAACAGAAAGCAAAACAAGAGCTTAATACGACTAAGTCCTAAACAGGACAATCAGTGGATCGTCAAGTTCAATTCAAATGCCCGACGGCGCAGTCAAAGAGGTAAAACTGTATGCGTAAAGTAAAAGGTGAACAAAATAAGCAAAAGGACCACTACGGGCCATAGTTTACATGAGTTTGCAGTTTGACTATGATAAGCTAACAAAATAGACAAAAAGAAAGGAGAATCCAGACGGCTTGAGGACTACAGGAATCTCAGCAGGCTGAACGAGCCGATCTTCGCTTTGAGCTTCGCACGTTCCGCAGCCCGCTGGATCCTCGCCTTCTCCTTCCGCTCCGGTTGCCGCCGGGCCAACTCCGCCTCGCTGGCTTCTTCCTCTTGGCGAAGGAGCTGGAGCTCCTGGTCCACCGCCGCGGCAGCTTCGCCGAGCCTCCTCACCGTAAGCTGGCGCTCCCGTAACTTCGCCTCGCCGCGGAGGGAGCCAGCGTCCTCGAAGAAGGCCCTGTCCAGATAGGCATCCATCCGGTCCAGCACCGCTTGTTGTCGCCTCCGCAGACGTTGGAGCTCGGCCTCTTTCGCCTGAATCCTTTTCGCTCGCTCTTTGCGCTCGAGTAGATGACACAAAGAAGGGGGCGGCGGCTCATCAGAGGAATCTTCGTTGGCCAATTCTTCGAGGCGGTACATCCACCCCTCAATGCGCTCAAGCTCCCGCTCACATCGCCGTGTGAGCGAGGCATCACCCGCACGGCGAACCGCCTCCAAACACGCTTCCACATGAGGGAGCGCGTCGTAGTAACGTCCGTCGCCAACGCTGACTGAGATGGCAACCCCGTGCACCAAGCCCACCAATTCCTGGAGGGGCACGAAGGCGGGATGAGCCAAGGGGTCCGGAATCGCGGGGACGGCAGCCGGAGCACCAACGTCGACGACGGTGGAGGAAGAACCGACACCCTCCGCACCACTATCATTAGAAGAGGAAGCCATGAGAGAGAGAGTTCTTTTTCGCAGAGATCTCTTCCTAGCGGATTTCTCTCGAAGCGGTAGGGACTCTGCTGGAGAAGAGCAAGTGCAAGTATATATTCCGAAAAATTTAACGGTGGAGATTCATCACCCCAAGCGATCAAGCGGTCCAAACGCCCTGCGACGCTTCGAACTCGACGCCATTAAAGGCTGCTCTCGAAACCCCGAACCGACAGATCGGATTGGGCACGAGAGGCGAAGCGACCGGTCGCTTCACCATAAATAAGCATTAATGCGCCTGCAGACTCCTGGCTGGCAAGCACTTGGCCCCGCCGACTGACACGTGGCACGAGTTTCGCCCGTAGTTGGATCTCCGACTGTTGGACAAATTCGCTGACTGCTAAAGTTTCGCCTGAAGTTCAAACTCGCCGGACAAATCGGGTCAGGTTTCCAACGCAAGCCCAACATCGTCCGGAGTTCGCACGCAGTATAAACTCGCCAGCCGTTGGGTTCCGTTCCCAAGCGAAACTCGCCAGCAAAGGAGTTTACTCATCTGCTTGAACTCGCCAACAGTTGAGTTTAGCTTCCAAGCGGAACTCGCCGCGATCAAAATCTCGCCTGAAAACAAATTAAATCTCGCCAATACACAAGCAATGAGCGGACACAAAACCTCATTGATACTTTAAGACAGTACATTTGAACAAAGTTATGTTTTTGCAAATTGCGAAAGTCATAATGACATGTTCAAAGAAGCAAAACATACACCCAGCGTTTCAAGACAATACATTTGAACAAAGTTATGACTTTAAGAGTCATGGCATAGTTCCAAATGCGAAACAAGCAAATAAAATGTCTTAATACAATCCTGAGGCAGAAGTCTTAGTCGGACACGCTGAAGGTGGAGATCTCCTCTTTAACCGCCTCAACCTGGCTCGCGTGGTCTTCCCGAGCCTTATTTTCAGCAGCTTTCTGAATTCGATCTTCGCGGTTCGACATGGCGGCAGCATCTGTCTGACGCAAAGCCAGCAGACGCCGAGTCTCCGCCTCAGCGTGCTCGTTCACCTTAATAACGTCGGATTGGAGCCCCTTCCACTTCGCCTCCGCCTGTCCCAACTCGGCCCTCAGGCGAGCCATGGTATGGTTGAGGTCAATGACTTGCTCCTCTAGCAAACGTTGTTGACTCACCCAAAAGTTAGCCGCAGACTCCGAATCCGCTATCTCTTTGGAGCGGATTTCCTGTTCCAGGGCTTCCTGACGCCTGAAGTGAGCTAGACAGGATGCCATTTTAGCCTCCGGACCTCCCCGTAGCAAGTCCTCTAGCACCATCATGCGTGGCTCCAAGAGACGGAGTTCACGCACGCAACGGGTAGCGAGACGGTTTTCACCTGATCGCCGTAAATCGGCCACGCGATCATAGAGGGACTGCCTGAAGCTGTCGAAGCTACCCATACCGAGTTCGACGAGATCATGCGTGGCTCCAAGAGACGGAGTTCACGCACGCAACGGGTAGCGAGACGGTTTTCACCTGATCGCCGTAAATCGGCCACGCGATCATAGAGGGACTGCCTGAAGCTGTCAAAGCTACCCATACCGAGTTCGACGAGGGAAATTGCCTGCCTTACAGCACCTTCGAACTCTTCAATACGGGCCTGCCATGGTTGAGACTCGGAGGGAACAGACCTCTGGCCTGGAGCAAGCGCCGTGATGGGAGGAATTTCGAGGCAAGGTTCGGCTCCCTACTGGGGAGCGGGATCCGGAGGAGCGGAGTTCGCACGGCCTTCAGATTCGTCGTCTGAAATCAGAATGGGATCGGCCGCATGCTCCTCGGCAGCCGGCACCTCCTCTCGACCTGTAAGACGCAACAAGCGATACAGGGAACAGTTGGGGGAGGAACACCTACTAAACTCACACGAAAGTCGAAGCAAGAAGATACCTTCAGCCGCGACGGCTTCGGCAGCACCTGAAGAACCAGGCTCTTTCCTTTTCTTGGAAACGACTCTCTTCACCTTCGGCGCCATTGGGAGTGTGAGGAAGAAGAAGTTCGGGTTTACTCTGAGGAGGACGATAGGCCCTCTCGAGGAGGAGTTAGGGTGTTAAATACCCTAAGAGTCCTAGGCGGTTACTAAGTACTTGATTAGACCGTTCAAGATTAAAGCAGCTAAAGAGCAAGACCGAACGGATCGGATCTGGACGGACAAGATCTGGCAGTTCCTTGAGCACGATCTTCAACAAACGGCTCAAATCGGACGTGGGGAACGAAGAGGCCCCCTACCTCGCATTTAATGCGAGGCGGCCAACAAACGGCTCAAATCGGACGTGGGGAACGAAGAGGCCCACTACCTCGCATTTAATGCGAGGCGGCTATCCCACGTCTCCTTAACCGGCGTACACGTGGATTAACACGTGGCCCGCTAAAAGCGTAACCCGATCAGAGTCAGGATCGCCATTAGCATTTGCAAATCCGCCTGCGGGCCGAATTCGCCTGCAGTCGAAATAAACCTACAGCGCAAACCAATCGATGATAATCCCGCTGCAGTTGAGGTCCTCTTGCGGCCAGATTCTGACCAATGCATGGTTACGAAAATGGCACACGCACACAAGTGACAATAGGCCAAAAACAAAAGGGATAATTTCATTCATGAAAAAGAAGTCCTATTACAAACGGAAAATTGAAAGCGAATTACAGAGATTTTAACCGCAGCTCCGCCTCACGAAGTTCTTCGGCATGGCGAAGTTCAAGTCTCCTTAGAATCTCTCGGCGAAGATCTTCATCCGTACGCGAGGCCAAGTCTTGAACGGTCTCTTTGGCTTCCTTATGGGCTCGCTCCTTTTCCTCCACTGAATTGGCAGTCAGCTGCTGGCGAGATTCAATGTTCTCCAACTCTTTGACCGCCTGCTCACGAGCCTTCTCTTGAATAGCCAATGAGGCCCGCGCCTTGGCTATGACCTGCTTCAGAGTCTCTACCTCCGAAGACAGGCGAGAAACGCGGTTGTCAGCCTTCTGTCGCTCGAAGACCATCCGTTCATTCTCAGCTCTGGCCTGCTCCAGCTCCTCCGACAATCTCGCCTCTAGTGACATAGTTTCATTCAGACGGCGATCCCGCTCTTGCACCACCGCTCGGACTTCGCCGGATGCAAGATCCACAAGAGTGGAACTCTTCGCGCGAAGAGCAAGCAACTGCTGGATGGCTTCTTTCACCGCCTCCTTACGCTGGAAATAAGGTTGCGCCCCAGAATGCTTTAGCCTCTTGATTAAGAAGCCTATGATGTAGTCGATATCCTCTTCGAAGCTCTCGAAAGGACAACTCTCTTCCAGCGCGAGCCTGATGCAGGCAGCCATAGTGTCATGGAATTCAGCCACGGATCGTGCCGCACTCTTTCTTCGCTCACGCTCCAAGGGAGAGAGGGCAGCCTCTTCCATCATAGATGGAACCGCGGTTGAAGCACCGCTGGCCATAACTGTGGAAGTAGTAATTGGCGTCGCCAGGGCCGGTGTGACCAATGATGACCTCGGAACAGCAATCACGGCATCAACGGCGACCCCCGACAGGGAGGTGATCACTTGCTGAGCAGAAACCTCTCTTTGAAGCGGTGACTCTCGCACTGAGGAACGATCCTCAGCAGACACCGCCGCAGGAGCAGGGGATCCCCCTATTTGACCAGTCGCATCTTCATGAGTCAAATCCTCTTCCTCACTCGACAGGGCCTCGTGTATTGAGGCGTCGTCGTCATCCTCCTCAGATTCGCCCGTCTCCCTAGACGAGCGATTCGCCCAAGAGGAAGGACCCTCTTTGCCGGCGATTTCGCGGGCAGGATCGGCTACAAATGCACCAAGAGAATTAACGGAGACCCCTCGTAAGGGACCCTATTTACGGTGAAGCATGAAAGAACGAGTAATGCTAAAGTCTATACTTACCTAAGCCCGTAAGCCCCTCATCATCTCCAGCTTCTTCCTCTTCGTCGGAAGGAATGGAGATCACTTTCTCAACCGCACCTGCATAGATCCATTACCGATATCAAAAGGTGCAAGAGCAACATTGCAATCAAGGGTACTGTTGCAAAGACTACCTCGTGATGCGGGCAAAGAAGCCGTTGGAACTCCCGACGGTGACCCCACGTCGGACGGCAGAGGAACGTCCTTCGGAGTCTCCTGAACTGCCCCCGATGCGGCAGGTGAGGCAGGCGACACGGCTCCAGACCCAGACGGAGCCACTCCAGACCCGGACAGAGCCACTCCAGGAATCCTTATCGGAGAAACGTCATCCCGACCCCCTGCCGCTTGGATGGTCCCGACTGTCCCATCACAGCGAGCCTTCTTGGCCGCCTCCGCTCTGGAACTCTCGGCCACCGCCTCCCGCTGACGCTTCGAGAGAAGCGAGCTACTCGGGGATAGCAAAGGTGCCCCCATTTGTCCGATTGTCGGACTCTGAACCGGAGCTCGAACATCGGGAACCTCAGATTCGCCACCAGCATCGAAGCTCTCACAGTCCTCCACTGGATCCTCCGAGAACAACTCCCTAGCGGTTTGGTGGCCCCTTCTCTTTGAAGAACGGAGAGAGCCCCTGATGGGACGATCGCGTTCCGCCAGACATGAGCTTTGGAACCAGAAGTTGGCGGGGTCAGCACTAGCACCCCGATACCACCGACAGTACAAGAGCGTGTGGTGTAAATCGCGGTCCTTCGCAGGCAACTCAAAACGAGCTTGAGTACCTCCAGCATGGGTCCAGAACCACCCCCGAGCGCCGTCAACCAGTCCTCCTTCGAAGTGTAGGCGAGGGTTGGCGTTGCCCACATACAATTGATCATACCCAAACTGGCGGGCAAACCTGCAAGGGATGTATGGCTCGAGATAGCATGTGGAGCCTGTTCTCAGAACGTGATACCCTGGTCGAATGTCCACCAACCAGCGAAAGGCACCACGGGAAAGGATTGTGTGGTGATCCGCCGTCGGCGCATCCCTGAGAGATTCTCCATATCCACCCCCGCTAAAGTAAGGAAAAGATCGACGAAAATTATAGTGCCCGAAGTGGGAGAGCGTCTTCCTCGTATCGGGGATGTCCTTGCACTTCCAGGAGCACCTCTCCAAACGCTGGACAAAGGGGACAAACCTGTCTCCCTGAAGCGCTGCCGGGGCACTCATCAAGCATTCGCAGTGATAGACGAACCATGCCACCAAGTAGGTATACGGTAGCCCCACCCTAGGATTGGGGGTTCTGATAACTTCTCCTTCCCCCTCGTCGAGGACCGACACACGGCAGAATTGGCTCGTCAGAGTACGGAGCCCCCGATGGATGCACGCTATCGTCGCCGATACCAGGGAATAAGACTTCCCGTGAGCCAGGCAAACCGCCGGATACACGACCTCTATAGGAAGAGCCTCGAAGGAGTGAGTGGGGATTACGCACCTCTTCAGCCATAACATGAGGTACCCCGCGAGCAGCGCCTTCCCCGAGATGAGAAACTTCGCCTGATGATGGAATGAGTGAAGAACCGTACCAGACTTAAATCCGCCTTCGTCGCGGTCGAGAATCACGGTGCTTCCTTCTTTAGCTATCCTCGCCTCCACTTCGGGTTCATCACAGGCGCCTAACGGGAAAGCAGGCGTACCCTTGACATCGTTCCCCGGGAACAGATAATCAGCCCAATTCTTGTGGCTAATCCCTGGGGTCTTCTTCCTCTTCCCCTTATGATCCGAGGCCCCTAAGGTACTGAGGCATATGTGGAAGTGACAGAGTAACTCCCACAGAGTTTCAACCGCCAGAGGGGAATTGTCTGACAGCTGATCGATCTCAGCTTGATCAGGGACGTATTCCTCATAAGGGAAGTCTCCCAGAGGTAGCCCTGACACGTCGTGCATCTCGAAGGGGGTGATACCAAGTTCACCGTTGGGGGTGAAAAATGTGCCGCTTTCCGCACAATACAATTCCAGAATGCTATGGAATTGAGAAGCGTTGATCCGCAGGCCATGTCGAGTGGCTTCGAGGGCCACATACAGCTCTGTGCCTTTGAGGTCAGCATTCTCGGCCAAAACATAGTCGGTGATCTTGGACCACCACGTGTCACTGCCAGGTGCAGAGTAAACCCACCCCGGGGCTCTAAAGTCCTTCGGGGGAAAGCTTCCACCGACTCGGAAGAAGCGGTGACGGAAAGTCTCCGCCACCGCTGTCGATTCCCCCACGGGCGGTTCAGCAGACACTAAGCCAGGGCGCAGACCCGTCACGCGCTTACATGAGCTCTCCACTCCATACCCAGCCGTAGA
>NW_017973124.1:0-2368 GCF_001876935.1 Asparagus officinalis | reverse complement strand
AAAAAAAGAAGAGGAAGGCGAAGAAGACTTAGATAGCAGCCTCACAGGAATCTCAGCAGGCTGAACGAGCCGATCTTCACTTTGAGCTTCGCACGTTCCGCAGCCCGCTGGATCCTCGCCTTCTCCTTCCGCTCCGGTTGCCGCCGGGCCAACTCCGCCTCGCTGGCTTCTTCCTCTTGGCGAAGGAGCTGGAGCTCCTGGTCCACCGCCGCGGCAGCTTCGCCGAGCCTCCTCACCGTAAGCTGGCGCTCCCGTAACTTCGCCTCGCCGCGGAGGGAGCCAGCGTCCTCGAAGAAGGCCCTGTCCAGATAGGCATCCATCCGGTCCAGCACCGCTTGTTGACGCTTCCGCAGACGTTGGAGCTCGGCCTCTTTCGCCTGAATCCTTTTCGCTCGCTCTTTGCGCTCGAGTAGATGACACAAAGAAGGGGGCGGCGGCTCATCAGAGGAATCTTCGTTGGCCAATTCTTCGAGGCGGTACATCCACCCCTCAATGCGCTCAAGCTCCCGCTCACATCGCCGTGTGAGCGAGGCATCACCCGCACGGCGAACCGCCTCCAAACACGCTTCCACATGAGGGAGCGCGTCGTAGTAACGTCCGTCGCCAACGCTGACTGAGATGGCAACCCCGTGCACCAAGCCCACCAATTCCTGGAGGGGCACGAAGGCGGGATGAGCCAAGGGGTCCGGAATCGCGGGGACGGCAGCCGGAGCACCAACGTCGACGACGGTGGAGGAAGAACCGACACCCTCCGCACCACTATCATTAGAAGAGGAAGCCATGAGAGAGAGAGTTCTTTTTCGCAGAGATCTCTTCCTAGCGGATTTCTCTCGAAGCGGTAGGGACTCTGCTGGAGAAGAGCAAGTGCAAGTATATATTCCGAAAAATTTAACGGTGGAGATTCATCACCCCAAGCGATCAAGCGGTCCAAACGCCCTGCGACGCTTCGAACTCGACGCCATTAAAGGCTGCTCTCGAAACCCCGAACCGACAGATCGGATTGGGCACGAGAGGCGAAGCGACCGGTCGCTTCACCATAAATGGGCATTAATGCGCCTGCAGAGTCTTGGCTGGCAAGCACTTGGGCCCGCCGACCGACACGTGGCACAAGTTTCGCCCGCAGTCGGATCCCCGACTATTGGATCAACTCGCTAACTGCTCGAGTTTTCGCCTACAATTCAAACTCGCCAGGCGAATCGGGTCGGGTTTTCAACACAAGCCCACCATCATACGGGTCTCGCACACAGCATAAACTCGCCAGCCGTTGGGTTGCGTTTCCAAGCGAAACTCGCCAGCAAAAGAGGTTACTCATCTGCTTGAACTCGCCAACAGTTGAGTTTAGCTTCCAAGCGGAACTCGCCGCGATCAAAATCTCGCCTGAAAACAAATTAAATCTCGCCAATACACAAGCAATGAGCGGACACAAAACCTCATTGATACTTTAAGACAGTACATTTGAACAAAGTTATGTTTTTGCAAATTGCGAAAGTCATAATGACATGTTCAAAGAAGCAAAACATACACCCAGCGTTTCAAGACAATACATTTGAACAAAGTTATGACTTTAAGAGTCATGGCATAGTTCCAAATGTAAAACAAGCAAGCAAAATGTCTTAATACAGTCCTGAGGCAGAAGTCTCAGTCGAACACGCTGAAGGTGGAGATCTCCTCTTTGACCGCCTCAACCTGGCTCGCGTGGTCTTCCCGAGCCTTGTTTTCAGCAGCCTTCCGGATCCGGTCCTCGCGGTTCGACGCAGCGGCAGCATCTGCTTGGCGCAAAGCTAGCAGGCGTCGAGTCTCTGCCTCAGCGTTCTCATTAACCTTGACCACGTCAGATTGGAGCACCTTCCACTTCACCTCCGCCTGCCCTAACTCGGCCCTCAGGCGAGCCATGGTATGGTTGAGGTCAATGACTTGCTCCTCTAGCAAACGTTGTTGGCTCACCCAAAAGTTAGCCGCAGACTCCAAATCCGCTATCTCCTTGGAGCGGGTTTCCTGTTCCAGGGCTTCCTGACGCCCGAAGTGAGCTAGACAGGATGCCATTTTAGCCTCCGGACCTCCCCGTAGCAAGTCCTCTAGCACCATCATGCGTGGCTCCAAGAGACGGAGTTCACGCACGCAACGGGTAGCGAGACGGTTTTCACCTGATCGCCGTAAATCGGCCACGCGATCATAGAGGGACTGCCTGAAGCTGTCAAAGCTACCCATACCGAGTTCGACGAGGGAAATTGCCTGCCTTACAGCACCTTCGAACTCTTCAATACGGGCCTGCCATGGTTGAGACTCGGAGGGAACAAAGCTCTGGCCTGGAGCGAGCGCCGTGATGGGAGGAATTTCGAGGCAAGGTTCGGCTCCCGGCTGGGGAGCG
>NW_017973123.1:16183-39985 GCF_001876935.1 Asparagus officinalis | reverse complement strand
TCGCCTTCTAGGATTTTGAGCAAACCCTCAGCTATCAACGGACTTGATTCGTCTTTACCAACTGCCGTTGTCGTGCACTATTCGTCTTGGCACACCATACCGATATATGACGTGGTGTTTAATAAATTTGATAACATCAGCTGTCTTTATTTCTCTAAGTGGAACTGCTTCTGCCCATTTCGAGAAATAATCGGTGATTGCCAAAATGAAACGGTCCCCTTTAACCGAAGGCGGAAAAATTGGACCTACTATATCCATTCCCCAAGTTTCGAACGGCCACGATGTCGCCGAAGGATGTAGATATTCAGGGGGTATGTGCATATAATTTGCATGCAATTGACACGCTTCACATTGTCGTGCGTAGTCGACTGCGTCTTTTACCATAGTTGGCCAATAATACCCGATTCTCCTAAGTCGGTCACAGAGTTTAGGACCGGGCTGATGTGCACCGCATATCCCATTATGTGCCTCTTTGAGTGCTTGTTTCGCTTCTTTGCTGGATAGACAACGAAGTAAAAGACCATCATAAGCTCGTCGATACAACGTTTGCGATGTGGCATTGTAATAAAATCTCGGTGCTCTTCGCCGAATCGATTCCCTTTCTTTTATATCTTCAGGTAATATATCATGTAAGACGTAGTCGATAATGGGAAAGCGCCAATCTTGAACTTCGGATTCAACTCCTGTTGAGTATACTTCTTTAGCGTTCGAATCGTAGATTGGAACAATAAGCTGGTGAGTCCTCACTGTAATCAATTGCTCTGTTTCGGGAGGTTGAGCCAAGGATACTGACAATGCTGCCAATGCGTCTGCGTATGCGTTTTGGAGACGTGGAACGTATTCGATGAAAAATTCTTCAAACGAGCTTGCTATTTCGATGGCCACCTGGTGGTATGGAATCAGGTCTCGATTTCTGACTTCATACTCTCCTCGTATTTGATTAACTACCAGTTGAGAATCTCCAAAAGCCTCAAGGTATTCGACCCCCAGCTCTTTGGAGAAATTAAGTCCGATTATTAATGCATTGTATTCAGCCACGTTATTAGAGCATGGTCCAGTCAGTGAATATGCTCTAGGCAAGACGTGCTTTTCCGGGGAAACTAAAACGACCCCCACTCCTGAGGAGATTTTAGAACATCCGGGTGCACTTGCCACGTTGGTTGATCGGGAAGCCCCATCGAAGTACAATTGCCACACTTGTTGATGTGAGGTGGTATTAACTTCGTGAGTTTCATCTGGCAGGTCGTCGTACAATTCGACTACATCCTTCGTAGGGTTTTCTGCCAGAAGGTCGCAAATAGCTCGTCCTTTAACAGATTTCTGCTGTTTGAAGTACAAGTCATATTGCGATAAGAGTAAAGCCCATCTGGCCAAACGCCAATTCATGGAAGCCGGTTGGGTCATGAACACTCGGACGGGATTTATGTTGGAAATGACATAAATCGTCTGTCCGACTAAATAATGTCGCATTTTCTGAATCGCGAATACCAAAGCGAGGCATTCCTTCTCAATCATCGGATAACGAGACTCAGCTCCTACCAATGTACGACTCAGATAATACACAGCTTGCTCGTGACCGTTATCGTCGTCTTGTGCAAGTAAGGCACTTAACGAATGGCTCGTCGCTTTGACATAAATCAAAAACGGCTTGCCCGATTTCGGTGCAACGAGAATAGGTGGATTCGCTAGATATTTCTTGATATCTTCGAATGCCTTCTGACATGCTTCATCCCAAATGAACGACACGCCTTTCTTTGCGAGTTTGGAAAACGGTTGACATTTTCCGGACAAGTTCGATATAAACCGACGGATATATGCCAATCGACCTTGCAATCCTCTGAGTTCTTTAAGATTTCTTGGAGGCTGCAGTTCGTTTATCGCCTTCACCTTATCAGGATCAATATGAATACCTTTTGTGGTGACGACGAACCCGAGGAATTTACCGCTAGACATTCCAAGGAAGGATTTAGTTGGGTTCATTTTCAATTGATGAGTTCTCATAAGCTCGAACATCGTCTTCAAATCATTAATGTGGTCGTTTTTATCACGACTCTTAACGACCAGGTCATCAACGTAGCATTCGACAGTCTTTCGAAGGTGCTCTTGAAAGATCTTCGTCATTGCTCACTGGTATGTAGCACCGGCATTTTTCATAACAGTATAACAGAAGACACCCAGGGGTGTTCTGAATGCTGTGTGCTTTTCGTCATCCGGGTGCATCTTGATTTGATTGTACCCAGAAAATCCATCCATGAATGACATTTTTTCAAACCCGCATGTGTTGTCGATGATGACGTCTGTAATCGGTAGAGGAAAGTCATCTTTGGGACAGGCAGTATTCAGATCTCTGAAGTCAATGCATATTCTGATTTTTCCGTTCTTTTTGAGGACTGGAACAATATTGGCTAACCATTCAGGATGTTGTTCTTCTCTGACAAATCCTGAATCAATTAGCTTTTTGACTTCAGCTTCTATCACTTCCATAATCTGTGGACGAAACCGTCTTTGTTATTGTTTGACAGGTTTGGCATCCGGTTTAATGTTAAGGCTATGCATTGCTACATCTGGGTCGAGTCCCGGCATATCTTCATAATTCCAAGCGAAAACGTCGATATACTCTCGAACGAGGGCGATTAGTTCCTCTCTCTCGTCCGATGGAAGATCACCACTAATAAATATAGGTTTCGGATTACTTTCGTCACCCATATTAACTTGATCTACTTTGTCCTCAGTAGGAGGTTCTCTTTGCTAAAATCGATCACCGTATTGGATATTCATGTAATGTGTCCAAGGATCTTCCCAAGTGAGCAACTGATCGTCTTCTTCTGTTGTAGAAGGATCGACTGTTGCCATATTTGACATGAGACTTTTGAACTTTTCTCCAATGCTCACATCAGAATCCCAATTCGAGGTGTCGGATGAATGTCCACTCCTGTCTATTAATTGGTTAATGATCTGTTGGCCATAATCGTCATCGGATGATGAAGCATAACCCAGACCCCTATTACGACTGTAATAATTATCTGGTTTTCCTTTTGGTACATAGGCAGGACGGGGTGGAACCCTAATACCTTGACCAAAATAAAGACCTTCACCGAGCGAGAGGTCATAACCCTTTCGTCATATAATCATTCGCTTGCGAACTATACCGAGAGAAATGTCGCCCGGGTTTTTCTTCGTCCGAATTACTGTCCAAGAAATGATCTGGAGTAGGGGATGATTCCCCTTTTCCAAAGACTATCTCTTTTTCACCCCCTGTCTTCGCAGGTAAGATCACAGTTGTTCCACCTGAATCTTGGAGATGTTTCATCGTCGTATAGGACGAACGGAGTGGCATATGTAGACTAGGGTCGTCATACAATTTCTGCATTACATCATCAAGACAATGCGAGTACTCTAAATCATGATTTATTATTTCATCGGCAAGCTGCCAGTTACAACTTTTATCCGATGATTCATCACCGTCAAGATCAATTACAAGAGGTTCAATGTCATTTAATACAAGACCTTCACTATAATCGAGCCCGGCTTCGGTATCAGCTTCTTCTCCGCTGTCCGTGCCATGGGCCGATGGTTCAGTATCGGACTCAGCACCATAAAGAAGGGAGTCAGTAAAGTAATTTTCTAACCCCTTGAATGGTTGCTTATCCGCGACCACCGTCTTGACCTCCTCATTAGTGTCGACATACTTCAAACACTGATGGAGGGTGGAGGGAACTATAAGATTACCGTGGATCCATACCCAACAGTAAATTATAAGAAGTCTCTGCATCGATCACATAGCAGGTGACTTCAGACTTCAGATCTCCGAGTTGACACTTCACCCGGATTTTTTCCAACGGTCGTGATCCGCTTGTGTTGAAACCATAGATAACCGTTCCTGTGGAGGCTAACTTGCTAGCGGGAATTCCGAGGTGGTACATCAATCGAAGTGGCATGATGCTAACAGCGGAACCCGGATCGACTTGGATCCGGTTAACCATGCTCGAACCGATATATCCAGTAAAATATAACGGTCTATCATGCTTTGCTTTGAATTTCTTACTTGCATATCTTCTTTTGTGAAAGCGATGCAAGGAAATTTGGTGGCTGCCAGATTGCAATGCTGCACTGATGACTCTGGCTTTTCAGGAGTTGGCTTGATCTGAGTTAGGAATACTTCAGAATCAGCCAGAGCTTCTTGTAAAGCTTCTCTGGTTTCTTTTGAGAGGCGCAACAACTCGTATAGCGTAATCCTTGCTGGGATATTGGCTAGCTGAGCCATAACGTCGAAACGATATGGTGCGTTCGAGCTTTCCGGTTTGTCTCGTCCAATCGGTCGACTAAAACGAGACTGCTTCGGAATTTGAACCTCTTTGGGTTGAGGTTCCTTCTCCTTTTGCTTAGCCGGTTGTTGCGGCTTTTCAGCAGGTACTGGAGGAGTTGTAGCTATCCCCAACTCTTTCAAAGTTGTAGCGTTTGGGTTAGAAGTTTCCGGATATTTGTAATGGTATTCATTTCCACTTCGTGTAGCGAAAACTTCCTGCTCCTCATCAGAAAGGGATAAAGCTGCTATCCGTTCATCATTCTTCTCGGGGATTGCTGAGACTCCATAACAGGACTTCTCTTTTCCCTTGTTTTTTGACTTCTTCTTTGATTTGGATGTCGTCCACTGTTCATCTTCAAGCAAATCCGGATGAACCCAAAGGATTTCGCCGTTGGGGGCTGTGTGAGATACGAGCCCCTTCTGGCGCTGTCCATGAGGGTCATCGTTGATGGTTTGCATCTTGACCTTTGATACTGGCTCGGCTTGAAACCAGGACAAAGGAACCGATCCGAAGCTAATAGAGACCGCGTTTGCGCCTACCTTCTTCTCCTTTGGCTTCGGCGTCACAATACCAACATCAATTAATGTTTGTATTTTATCCTTTAAGACATAACATGTCTTAGTAGGATGGTGGACCCTTCTGTGGTATGCACAATATTTTGGGTCATTGATCTTCGTTGCTTCTTCTTGGTTTGTGACCGGTGGAAGCTTGATCTTGTTGTTCTCTAACAAGTATTTGAAGATGACCGGAACTTCATCATCTTTGAAAGAGTATTCCTTCGGGAATCCGTGTCGTCGTCGAAGAAATTGGTGAGGAATAACTCTTCCATGTCTGCCCAGCTAGTGATACTCCCAGGCTTAAGGCGTCGGTACCAATCGAAGGCAGGCCCGCGAAGGGTTCCTACGAATGACCGGACCATCAGGGCTTCGTTCCCGGATATTGCGCCGAGATGCGACTTGAAATAGATCAAGTGCTGAGTTGGTGAACCCCTGCCATCAAAAGGAGTAAAGTTAATCAAATTAAATTTCTGGGGATAAGGAATCAGGTCCCACTCCCTCGGGTACGGGTATGGGATGCCCGTTTTCTTCACTTCCTGAGCTGTCATCAGAGCGTTGACTTTGCTCTCGAGATCATGCATCTTCTTATCCTCTTCCTTACTTTTCTTCAAATAGATCTGTGGAGGTTGAGTGGATGACTTGGTCGGACCGCTTCCGGAGTTGTCTTTATCTGGAGAAGGATCGTCAAAGATAGTCTCATCCTCTTCATTACGCCGGCTGGATTCTGCCTTCTGGCCCGACTCCGGTTGGTGTTGCTGAACCTGCAAGTCTCGCATCTGCTGCATAGTCAGCTCCATTTCGGTTTTGAACTCAGCCCTGATTTCTTCGCGTTGTTTAGCCAACGCCTCCTGCAGTATGTGAGTCAGTTGATCCGGCGTGATTGCAAATGATTCTCTGACTCTTCCAACACTGGATGCGGTATCGTCCGATGCAATAGCAGAACAAGTGTCCGACAATTCTTCATCTGAAGATAAACCCTCGTGCATTCTCCTGTAATCTCGACGTAAGTTGGCTCTTCTTTGTAGCCGTGCCATCCTTTGAGAAAGACCCCGCTCAACTCTCCCTCCCGGAGAGAAATCAGGGTCGTGGTTAACTGACTTTTGCTTTCCCTTGTTGGTCATGTTGATAGTGACCTCAGGAAGCTCATCTTGTCGGATTACAGATTTCGTTTTGTTGAAACGTCTTGTTTTGGGTCTTGACGCTTCATTGGACAATCTTTGAAATACGGAGACTCTTGTTGAATTATTCTTAGAGCATCCGCATTCTGTCAACACTGCTTTAATGAGTCTCTCGCAAGCGCAATGAGACTCATTTTCTCTGACAACTCTCTTTCTTGAGTTATCTTTCTGATAGTACAGCTCATCATTATTGTGATTCGAGCAACCTATCTTTCGCTTTTGAACTTTGTTAACATGCACAGGACGACTGGTCGTCGCCTCTGAGCGATCCAAATGAAACCATTAACGGTTTATTTACAAGATCTGATGGTTCTTTAACTGGGGCTTTGCCTCGATCATCAGCCGAAGGACCGAGGCGATCCGCCATAGTGATCTTGAATTTTGACAAATCTGGGCTAACCCAGGGTTTCACCGGTGATGAAGTAGACGCTGTTGCAGTAGAAGGACCAGGATTGGGTGTCGATGGAACTGCAGATGTGGTTTTGCAACGGCGATGAACATCACGACCACATGAAGTGCCGCGACAGTCTTCACTGTCGCGGTTGAGCAAAGTGCCGCGGCAGCTTGGACTGCCGCGGTCGAATAGATTACCGCGGCAGTATGAGCTGTCGCGGTAAGAGTTTACATTCCTCTGTAATTTTTGGGTATTTTCATTTTTTGGAACCCAAGCTTTGCAGTTCTTCGATGGCTTTTTAGACACCACTTCCTTCTTGTTCCTCTGCGCTTGTTGACGAATGGCACGAGCGCGAGCCGCCTTTGCTTGACGCCTTTGTATACGCTCTTTGAGAGTAGAACGGGCTCTTTTGACCAGAGTCCATTCCTCCGTCGTAAGCTGTGCAGAGATGTGATTGGTTTGCCGTTGAGGCAATTGGTTCACCTTTTCCTTTCTCGACTTTAAGTCCATATAGTAATGGACTCCGTCGGTTTGTTGCATGGCCTTAGCCAATTGACGAGCGCGGCGCTGGCGTTGCCTTTGACGAGCCCGCTTTGTCATTATTGGCTGGCCATGATTTAAGGACTCTTTAATTGGTGCAGAGTCCTTAGGAGCAGAGATGTTGCAGAGAGATTCCTTGGCGATGACTTGGCAAGAATCTTCATCTACGGTCTTCATCTGAATTGGAGACTTGGGAACTTTCTTTGAAGAAGAAATCTTCCTGCACTTGCGGGACGAGGAAGATTTTGAGGATGATGATGACAAATACTCCTCAAATTTAGCTTGATCGAATTCGTATTCGATCTCTTCAGTGACGATGATTTTGATCGGCTGCGACACTGCGGCCTCGGCAGCGAGGCCGCTGGCTCCCACTGTGGTCGCCAGTTTGTTTTCAGCGAAAGTCGTTTCCATTGCAGATTCCATTAAACTTCGATTGCTTACAGAATATTACAATGAAAAATAAACAAAATTACAACTTTCGAGAAAATAACACAGAAGTCGTTTATCAACTACTGTTTTTGTGGGACTTTGCCTGTGCCGGGAACGCTTTAGCTCGTTGACCACCGATTCAAAGATCGTGAAGGTGCTTAGGGATCTCTCCTTCGTTTATCGAAGTAAAGATTTGAAAACGAATATCTTATCGATGTAAGATGTCCGTTCTTCCAAAGATCAAGTCTGAGCTTAGATCTCTAGGAATCACCGAATGATGCTTGTCAAAGGGTGAAAGTTCTCTCTCTTCTTCAAAATCACTGAAAGCTCAAGCCTCTTCTGCTCCCCCTTTTATTTCGTGTGTAGGGAGGTATTTATAGGGGTCTCAGTGCACCACAGTTGAAACGGGGGCGAAATAACCGACCAAGTATTTTCTCTTTGGCCGCTGCAGTCTACACTGCCGCGGCTATTGGCGCGGCAGTATAGGCTGCCGCGGCCAAAGAGACGGTTATCAGCACGTTCCATCGTGTTTAAAACCGTTCTCCCACGACCTTTAACAACTTTTTTCGTGGTTTAACTGCTTGTCCACGTCAGCACACGTTCTATTTCTGATATGCTGCCACTTAGGCCTCAAAAAATCATCATATAACCGCCTTGTAACCGCCACAGTACTCCTTTGACATAGCCGCGGCACCCTAGGTTGCAGCGCCTTAGCCGCGGCACTATGTGCTGTCGCGCCTTAGCCGCGGCACTATGTGCTGTCGCGCCTTAGCCGCGGCACTGTGTGCTGTCGCGCCTTAGCCGCGACGCCATGGGCTGCCGTGCCACCTTGTGTTGCCTGATGACGTATAAATTGTTCTCCCATATTGTTTTGAGTGGTATTTGGATGCCTGCAAGCATTTTTCGACGCCTACAGATACCCCCTCCAAAGTATCTCAGACTCATCATCATTTTTTTGACCTGAATCGGGCCGCATGGGGTCTGGAACACTTTGGATATGAAGACCCGTAAAGTGATCCCCGCTCAGATGGAGTGAGGAGCCCTCCAACAAGCTCGGTGAAGCTGACCTCTTCGCTCGCAGCTGATGATCGCCTTCTAGGATTTTGAGCAAACCCTCAGCTATCAACGGACTTGATTTGTCTTTACCAACTGCCGTTTGAGTTGGACTAGCCATGCACTTGCCCTTAGCATGGTAAGTTGTCGAGGAGTTTCTCTTAGGCTTAATGCTAAAATTTCTCCTCTATCCTTAGCCTTTCAAGGTGTTTGGATTAAGGGAGCAGTTTAACCTCGTATACCAATCGGAGGGAAGGGGCAGTTTATACTCTTGCACCAGTTGGAGTATAAGGGGGCAGTTTAGACTCATGCACCAGTTAGAGTATAAGGGGACAGTTTAGACTCATGCCCCAGTTGGAGTATAAGGGGGCAGTTTAGACTCATGCACCAGTTGGAGTATAAGGGGACAGTTTAGACTCATACACCGGTTAGAGTATAAGGGGGAAGCTTATCTTCTCTTAGGGCAAAGATAAAGACGAACCCTAATTTGTCTTCTCTTGGGGTAAAGACGAACCCTGAAGTAGCAGCACATCGCATAGTAGGCCACTATCAAACAACAACGCCTTTTATGGGAAAGACGGTGCTGGGAGAATCAAATCGTTCAGGGACGTATGAGTATGACGACTGATCGGACAACGTCATTTGCGGGAATGACGGTGTCGGCTATCAGAGGTAACATGATAGGAATTGCCGCGATCGGAGCGACTTTGAGGACCTACCATCCTTTTGAAGAGTATTGGTAAGTTGATTTTATCAGAGGTGACCGTTAATATGATAGTGGGGTCCCGCCATCCTATTAAAGAGGATTGGCGGGGGATTGTGGCTTTGGTCCTAACTATCCGAAGGTTTGACCAAGTGGGAGTTTGATGTAGCCCACCTGAACTGCTAGTCTCACCTGTTTTGAGCGGTTCGCCATAAATGGAAACCTGGCTCAAGAAGTGGGGCTCGCCTAACTGTTAGGCTCGCCTGATTTGAGCGGTTCGCCCGTACTAGGAACCTGGCTCAAGAAGTGGAGCTCGCCTAACTGTTAGGCTCGCCTGACTTGAGCGGTTCGCCCGTACTGGGAACCTGGCTCAAGAAGCGGAGCTCACCTAAACTGTTAGGCTCGCCTGATTTGAGCGGTTCGCCCGTACTGGGAACCTGGCTCAAGAAGTGAAAGTGAAGGGAATAGTTTAACCTCTTATACCAGTTGGAGGATCAGAAGAAGTAGTTTATACTCGTGTACTTATCGGAGTGTTAAGGGAGCAGTTTAAACTCATGCACAAGTTAGAGTGGCAGAAGAAGCAGTTTATACTCGTGTACTTGTCGGAGTATTAAGGGAGCAGTTTAAACTCATGCACCAGTTGGAGTATCAGAAGAAGCAGTTTATACTCGTGTACTTGTCGGAGTGTTAAGGGAGCAGTTTAAACTCATGCACCAGTTAGAGTATCAGAAGAAGCAGTTTATACTCGTGTACTTGTCGGAGTGTGAGGGAACTATCAGAGATGATTGTTAACGTGATAGCTTCGTGGGCCCGTCGTCCTATTGAAGAGGACTAACGGGGGAAATTTGGAGGAGATTATCAGAGGTAATAGTTAACTTGATAGTTTTAAAAGATCCATCGTCAAGTTAAATGAGTTTGATGGAGAAATAACTATCAGAGGTAACAGTTAACTTGATAGTTTTGTGGGCCCGCCGTCCTATCGAAGAGGATCAACGGGGGAAATCGCAGGATATGTGGAAATGGTCTCCACTACCAAGGCATCTTGGTCATCATCTCCTCGAAATTCATGTGGGTCTTCGTCACCCATATGCTTGAGCATGCTCTCGACTTGTTCTCCTTGGCGGAGTAAGTCTTTCCATGAGCGAGTTTCAACAGCGCCCATATTGGACAGAACGCTAATGGAGAGATTGTTCCGGCACATCTCGATGAGTGTGGCCTCGGAAACTCGATCGCGGGAATGCAGCGATCGGTTTCTGAATCTCTTGACAAAGTTGCTTACAGACTCTGTCCTCCTCTGCTTCACAGTTAGCAGGGTGGCCATAGATACTTCTGTGTCATCGTCGAAGAATCTGGCCACGAAGAGCCTTTCCATGTCCTTCCAGCAGGTGATGGACCCGGGCTTCAATCTGCGAAACCATTCAAAAGTGACCCCCTTGAGGGTACCAATGAACAGTCGAGTCATAATGGGATCGTTTCCCACTATGTGTTCAGTTTGCGCCTGGAAGTAGTAGATGTGCTGGGTAGGAGAACCCTTGCCATTGAACTGCAGGAGGTCCAGCGGCTTGAACTTTGCCGGGTAGGAGACCGCATCCCATTCAATTGAATACGGTCTGACAACCCCCAGCTTGCTCACATGCTTCTGGAGCCTCAAGGCGTCGAGTTGACTTTGGAGATCGTCAAACCTCTTGTCTCTTGGGTTATGGCCCGAAGATGACGCTCCTCTAGATGACTCGGATGAGGAGTGAGAAGGAGTAGGTACCCGCTCTTTGTGCTTCAAGGATTTATGCGAAGCCCGCGAAGTCCTCTCTCTCTTCCTCTTCTTCTCGCTCAGGAGCTGCTCCAACATCTCCTTCAGGGAGTCGATGGTTGCTTGTTGCTCGTCGAGCCTCCTAGACATCTCCTCAGGGATGTCAGTCATGTGCACATTTGTGTGCTTGCCCTGAACTGAGCTTGAAGTCTCCGACATTGCCACTGCTGAGCAATCGTCGTCGTCGTCAGAGACGGACGTCAGACCCGTGCAGGCAAACGAGGTGGCCACCCCCATTTGGGCGTGAGCGTGTTGGCGAGGTTCATGCTGGCGAGGTTCGCCCGTCAGGCGAGATTGGCACAGTGTGCCTGCGCCTGTCTGGCGAGCTGTTGCTTCGCCTTTCTGGCGATCTTGGGCCGTCAGGCGAGCTTGGTGAAGTTCGCTTGTTTGACGAAGCCCTCTTAAACTGCAGAGTTCGCCAGGTGCCCTTGGTTCGCCAAAATTGAGCACCTTGCTCACAGAGTGGGGCTCGCTTAAACTGCTAGGCTCGCCCGATTTGAGCGGTTCGCCAAAAATGGAAACCTGGCTCAAGATGTGGGGCTCGCCTAAACCGTTAGGCTTCGCCTAAACTGCTAGGCTCGCCCGATTTGAGCGGTTCGCCCGTACTGGGAACCTGGCTCAAGGGGTTGATTCTTTTCAAGCCTGAATAATAATTCAGGCTGTCGTGGGGGATGAGGGATTGCGCCTCGAGACGAGCGAGAGCTTTTCGTCGCCGCTGTTTGGATCTTTTTGAACGAGGAGCGTTCATGTCGACGGTGGAGGCGTAGTCTGCGTCGACACGAATGGCTGATTCCTTTTGCACAGGGGTCTGCGAGGATCGTTCATCGATCCACTCAGCAGCCCCTAGACCTGCATTCTCGAGTCTCGGCTTGGCCTTAACTGGTTTGAGGGGAAAAGAACCCCCTGCCTTAGCTTGGGTAGGTCCCTCAAGCTTGGTTGCATCGGCCTCTTGGGGCTGGGCCACCCGCACGACTCTGCAGTCATCGCGAGATGTATTACCTCCAGAAGAGGACGATTGCAAGTACCCCTTGAATTTGATCACAAGGGACTTAACCGTAGCCCCTGCAGCAACTTCGTCGGACTGCGCCACCACCAATTCATCTGAATGAACGGATTCTCCCACTGTGGTCGCCATCTTCTGTAGTGTGTAAATTTTGATCTCCCGAAAATAGGGAACTTCGTTTGTATTGATAAGAAGGCTTATTACAAACTAATAAATCAAATGTTTACAACAGAAGCGGAGGGAAGGCCCTCCTTGTTTAACGTGGGTTCCTCGGTGGCGATAGGACGCCTCGCTCGGTGCTCGCGCCGAGTCTGCTTCCCTTGGACGATCCGATCGAAGTTACTGCCGGAGCCTCAGTTCTCAAACGAGGGAGCCTTTGGCAAAGGTCCAGGTTCAACCTTTGAGAGATTAGCCAGCAGAATATGCAACAACCAATCTCCTTTTCATGCTGGCTGAAGATGGGTTTTAATAGGCAAGGGATGACATAGGCCATCCCTTGATTCATGGGATTTGACCACGTGAGGGAGACAGCTTGACTGCTCCTTGAATTATGGGATGTGTCCACACGTCGTTCAGAGATATCCTGCTGTTCATTCGTACCGTCAATGGTCATCGTATGCGTGACAGCAGCTGTCAAGTACTCGAGTGGATATGGCCAACTCACTGAGCGCCGGCGGCCCTCCCTTCTGCTCGGACAAGTGAGGTAAGCTGGATTCATGAGGGTGCAGGCTGTTTCGGCGCCTGTCCACTCATTCGTACTGTGGACGGCCGCTTGACGGTCTTGGGGTACTGTACCATCTCCCTTGATTTGTGGGATTTAACCACTGATGTAACTATTCCCATACTCCAAGTGGGCAGGCAGTTGACAGTGAGCTGGCGAGTCTGCAGCTTGGGTCTGCAGGCGAGCTTAGGACTGCAGGCAGACTTGGGTCTGCAGGCGATCTTGAGACTGCGGGCAGACTTGGGTCTGCAGGCGAGCTTGGGGACTGCAGGCAGACTTAGTTCTGCAGGCGGATTTGGGACTGCAGGCAGAGCTGGGGATTGCAGGCAGACTTGGGTCTGTAGGCGGATCTGGGACTGCAGGCAGCGCTGGGGATTGCAGGCCGACTTGGGTCTGCAGGCGGATTTGGGACTGCAGGCAGACTTGGGTCTGCAGGCGGATTTGCAACTGCAGGCGAAGCTGGGGACTACAGACGAACCTGGGTCTGCAGGCGAGCTTTAAGCCGTTAGGCGGGCTCTAGAGCATGGATCGAAGAATAGGCCGTAACTTTCAAACCGTAAATCGGAATTGGACGAATTATATATGAAAATCGCCTATCTCGACGGGATGGGGCCATCCAAACCCAGCCGAAGGCTTCGATTCGCTTCCTCCGTTTCGCCAAATTCCTTACGGTTTGGGAGATATCTGCGTTTCCCCCTTTTTCTGTTATTTCGGGGGAGGTTTTAGCAGTTTTGTTCTGAACTTCTCTGATAAGAATTAAAGGCAATTTTTATTGCCTACAAACATTGTTGATGACTGTGTATATCACAAGTTCAGTGGGAGTAAGTATATTTTTCTGGTTCTGTATGTCGATGACATCTTGCTTGCCACTAATGATATAGGCATGTTGCACGAAACCAAGATAATTCTATCAAAGAATTTTGAGATGAAAGATCTTGGGGACGCCTCTTTTATATTAGGGATCCAGATACATCGAGATCGCTCTCGGGGTATTCTTGGATTATCACAAAAGAGCTATATCGATAAGGTACTTAAAAGGTTTGGCATGCAAGATTGCAGACCAGGTGACACCCCTGTTGCAAAAGGAGACAAGTTTAGTCTCAATCAGTGCCCTAAAGGTAACCTTGAAATTCAGGAAATGCAGAAGATTCCTTATGCTTCGGCTGTAGGAAGTCTAATGTATGCTCAGGTATGTACGCGTCCGGATATTGCGTACATTGTTGGGATGTTAGGTAGATACTTAAGCAACCCTGGTATGGATCATTAGATAGCAGTCAAAAGGGTTATGAGGTATCTTCAGAAAATAAAAGATTACATACTCACATACAGAAAATCAGAGAAATTAGAGGTCATTGGGTATTCGGACTCTGATTTTGCTGGATGCCAAGATAGCAGGAAGTCTACATCAGGCTACATTTATATGTTAGCAGGAGGAGCTATATCATGGAAAAGTGTCAAACAAACACTAGTAGCTTCCTCCACTATGACAGCAGAATTTGTAGCTTGCTATGAGGCATCTAATCAGGGAATATGGCTGCGAAATTTTGTCGCGGGACTGTGCATTTTGGAAAATGTTGAAAGACCACTAAGGTTATATTATGACAATAAATCTGCAGTAATGTATTCCAATAACAACAGGAGCTCAACTAAGTCAAAACATATTGACATTAAGTTCCTGGTTGTGAAAGAAAGGGTACAGAGTGGACAGATACCCATAGAGCACATTAGGACAAACTCCATGTTAGCTGATCCTCTTACTAAGGAATTGCCACCTAAGGTCTTTCATGAGCATACTGCTCATATGGGAGTGGTATTATTTGAGGATATTATATTTTAGTGGGAGTTTGTATTTGTGGTGATTTATGTTTGGTTGTATTGTCTGATCAGAATAAAGTATTCAGTTAAGACACTCTGTTACATTATGTTTGGTTTTGACCTCACTAAGGAGGACCAGTTGAAAATAGACATGTACTGATCACATTGCATGTAATTTTCATGCTGCACATCCATGATTGATCTATGTCGTTTGATTGTATTGGTATATGTGACCATTGATGGGTCGAGTCACGATAAATGTGACGAAGGCCGCTTTGATCCTATATTGATATAGTCAATGGACGAGATTGTTCGGAAATACCATTTCAGTGATAGCAATTTTTGAGCTCATAAGGTTATACACAGTTTAAGGAATCATATGGTGCCCAAGTGGGAGATTGTTGGATTTAATCTAATAAATCTATTTGTGGGCACATATGATTAATCAATGTGTATTGCTATCTGTCTCGCCTGCCGAGACAGCAAACACTGTCTCGACAGCCGAGACAGCAAAGGCTGTCTCACGAGCCTGTTTTCCGCCAACTGTTCATAGGGGCTATAAATACCCCCCGAGGCCCATTTTTTGAGGGGCTGATCATTTTGAGCACTTCAGAACAGACAGAGCAGAGTTCTTGAGCTTCCGGCAATCCCTTGAGATTCGAGCTTTGACTTGATTTCAAGAAGAACGACTATCTTACTTTGATAAGATATCGTTGTAAATTCCCACTTCGATAAACGAAGGAAGAATCATAAACCCCTCACGATTCAATCAGAATCTGTGATTTGGTGGTCCACGGGCTAACGCACCCCGGCACAGGCAAAGATCCCACGCAAGCAGCGATCCAAACAACGATCCTGCGTTTGTTTCTCAAGAGTTGTAATTTTCATTTTGTTGTGTAAAAGAAGTCTTATAAAAAGGCTATCTCTTTTTTTGAATTTATTGTAATCGACCGAAGATATAATGAATTCCATGACAAAACCAACTTTTGGCGAAAACAATCACATTGCATGTAATTTTCATGCTGCACATCCATGATTGATCTATGTCATTTGATTGTATTGATATATGTGACCATTGATGGGTCGAGTCACGATAAATGTGACGAAGGCCGCTTTGATCCTATATTGATATAGTCAACGGACGAGATTGTTTGGAAATACCTTTATAGTGATAGCAATTTTTGAGCTCATAAGGTTATACACAATTTAAGGAATCATATGGTGCCCAAGTGGGAGATTGTTGGATTTAATCTAATAAATCTATTTGTGGGCACATATGATTAATCAATGTGTATTGCTATCTTTCAGGATAACCCACTAAAGTGATCAATTAAGTTGGGTTAATGGGTATTTAAATATAATCATGGGGTTATATGTGCAGATACCAGGTTGTAATTGTGATTTATTGAGGGGCTAAATTACAAAAGTACAACATCTATAAATAAGGGGTTATGGTCCCTAACCTAGGGTTACATTCTCTAATTCTCTACACCCCCATCTAGCTAGAGAAATTCGGACTTAGAGAAACCCTAAGGTTAGAAGATCATCAAAAAACCCAAATCAAGATTTCTTCTATGGATTCAGGTATAAGCTTCCGCTCTTTTTAGATTTCTGTTAATCTCTTTGAATTAATCATGGCTATATGGTTTTAGATCTCAATTTTTGATTTAGATCTAACAATAGAGTATCTATCATTTATATTTCTTGATATTTATTAAGCTTTTTCTTTAAATGACTGAGAGGTTTATTAAGTTAGCAAATTATGGTAACATTCCGTATCATATTTTTCTATATCCATATTATTAATATTCCATGCATGAGGCTTTGTGTTCGTCACATTCATGATATCATAAGATAATGAGTTAGTAATTTTTTTTTCTCTGATTAACAACTTGTTCTAATCCGTATTGCTATAAAACTATGTATAAAATCATAAATATTAAGTAGTTCACAAACTATTTAGATATTAAATCAAATCGATTTGCATATAGTTTAGTATTCAAAGAAAGTTCAATTTTCAATTGGGAGTCGAACAAGCAAATTCGTGCTTTAATTCTGATTCGAAGAAGCAAATAATAACTTGAATCTGGATTCAAATATCAATTCAAATCCTAGAGACGAGATAAGTATGTTCTTTGTTGTCACTCTAATATTTATTTCAGTAGGATGGACCTTTTATATGATTGTCATGTTTAACTAGTGCGAACTTTGTTGGCAAAACCACATACTATATCTATTTTTTTAAAAAAGTATTTCTTGTCATTTTATCCCAAAAAATATATGTATTCTTGTCATGCGGGCTTGTTAATTTGATCAAATCATCAAGAGGGGAAATGGTAAAAAAAAAAAAAAATCTATGAGCTCCTTATTTTAATGGGGTGTTTCCTTATTTTAATGGGGTGTTTGGTTCAACTTCTACAAATTATAGGAAATGTTTTTCACCCAAAATATGATTTCCTTGTATTTTTTTAAAAAATTTATAGGAAAAGTTTTGAGAAGTCAAAAAGTACTAGTTTTCTTGTTTTTTTTACTTTGTTTGTTTGGTTCAATACAAGAAAATGACCCATAACTTTATAGAAAATAGCAAGATTTTCTATAATTTGTAGAAATTGAACCAAACACTCCCTAAATTTATAGAAAAAATATCAACTTTGTAGAAAAGTGTCAATGTGGTGTCAGATTTCAGGGTGATTTTCGCCCATTTTGAGAGGAAATTGATTTCTGTACGTTTTTGTACTTTACAGAAAATATTTCTGTAAATTTTTTTTGAACTAAACACAGTTTACAGAAATCTACAGAAAATTTTTAATTACAAAATTATTATTGTTAGACATTTTGAGAGAACTTTTCTAAAAAATTGTGCAACCAAACACCTCCTAAACCTGTAACACTTTTTTTTTTTAAAAAATTGTGCAACCAAACACCTCCTAAACCTGTAACACTTTTACTTTCTCTTTCTAAATTTCCCTCAAATAAGATCAAATGGATGCCATATAATCCGCTTAATAACAAAATTTTCTAGGGTTCTTCTTTTTCCTCCCAAGAGTGCTAAGGGCATTTTTGCCTTTAAATAGGTCATATAATATCTATGCGGTCTAATTTCATGGTAAATCAGAAAGTAGAGGTGAGAATGTTAGTTTTAAAGCGTCACGAGATTTTCTATCACTTCTACAAATCTTAACGGGATTTCTGTAATTTTTTCTATCATCATCCACCGTACGAGAACATAGACTTGAGCCAGTTTGGTATTACTTTAGCTTATGATAAGTTGCGTATAAAGCATTTCATAAAAGCAACTTATATAAATTATTGAAAATAGTTGTTTGGTGATCATATATTATAAATAGCTTCCAGAAGCGGTAACATGTTTGATAAATTATACCTAAAGATCATTATAAGTGAAAATGACAAAATTAGACATAATTTTATCGATCAAAATAGAAGATAATTTTAGAATAGACGAAGCAATAATATCAGAAGCTAAAAGGTATGTATTAAAACTACAAAAAGTAGAAGCTGGTTTTAAAAGCATCTCTATGTTGCTTCTAAAAACAGCCCTTTAAAAGCAATGATGGTTCCAATAAGCATGCAAAATAAAAATTATCAAACATCAGTATCCACCTCTTCTTGAAAAAGATAAGCAGAAGCTGGAAAAAAAAAACAATACCAAACTAGTAGGCTTTGGGTTTTACCCAACTTTTCTAGTAAGCCTTCATCTTTCATTTTTTTAATAAAAGAACCCCTTAAGTTTTATCTCTCACTTCTAAGAAGCTCTCAATTTTCTTTTTTTATAATTATTATATTTAAGCCCCTAAGTTTTGCTCTCTTCTAAGAAGGCCTTTTTTTTCCTTTGGCACGGAGAGTTAGTTTAGGGATTTTATTGTCAAAAAAAGAAAGATGCATGAGGGCATCCTTAGATAAGAAAGGTAAACTTTAGGGATTTAGTCGTTAAAAATAGAAAATTGAAGCTTCTGAGAAGAGGGGTAAAACTTAAAAGCTTCTTTGTTAAAAATCATAAAAATCAGAAGTAGAAAACTTACTAGAAACCCCCACGGGTAGGACTTTCTGGTTAGCGCCACGAAGAGTGAGGGATGGAGATCTCCCTAGTTGGTCAGGAGTTCGAAGACCCGCTACCACATTCACCTGGCTCCTGTGGTTTAAGGGGGTGGCAGTAACCCGGGGTTTTACTGGTCAATCAGGCTCAGCCCGTTGTATGCTCACCAGGTCGCGTCCCTGTGGTCCACTGCCAGTTCGCCCATACTGTAGGGATGAGCCCCTGGTAAAATAGGGTAGCTCCTTGCAGGAAAATTGGGGACCGTGGGGAATCGATCAAGGGCCGCTGGCGGGACACTCAAAGGGTGTAAATTGAGCTGGGGTGACCAGGTTTCCCTTGCCAACAAAAAAAGAAAACTTACTAGAAACAAAAGGGTTAAATTTAGGGACTTTCCAGAATATGCTCTCTCTCTCTAGTGTATTAAAATCCAAAGTGACTTGTCTTTTTAAAAAAAAAAAAAAATCCAAATTGACTCGTGCCCAGAGTACAAATTTTTCCGTAGTGAACTTTGGAAATTGCTGGTTGCAATGATAAAAACCACCCTCAGCCTCAAAATCTTCATCTCCTAATCAATAATCATACAAAAGACAAGAGCAGAGGGCCTCTGATGGCCGACCATGACTCTCTCCATATTCTTGGTTAGGCCCGTCCAAAAACAGTGACGGTGCATGAAAATAAATACCAAAGATATCTCAATCATATCATATACATAGAGAGAGAAAGAGAGAGAGTAAACCAAGGTTCAAAATCATGAAAATTCGTGAGCATGATGGTTCTTAGGGTTTGAAATTAGGGGGTTGTTTTGTTGTTTTAAGTTTTTTTTTATGCCATGTCATCTCTTTACATTGTGAACCAAAGAGATGGAATTAATGAAACATTGTAAAACGGTGAAGGGTTATTATTGTAGCTAGGATTAGGTACATATATCTAAGCCTTCGACCCTGCAACAATTTCCACCCAAACTCCAATCGGATATGGATTGGATATGATACTAACCATATTCTTATTAGTGTTCCTATAAAGGACATAGATATGGATACAGATTTACCGGTAAGAAAGATTTGTTGTGCGCAGCGGAAATTTCGGCAGCACCTCCGGTGCGCAATGTGCACAACAAGAGATTAGATCACAATGAAATTCTCGTTTCTCAAAGGAAACAAGAACCAAAAAGCCAGATATCTCATCAAAGTGAGATATCAGCTCTTCCTCTCGTCAGCTCTAGGACTGCGCGTCGAGTGAACCTACAAGCTATTACAAATCACGGCAAGAACACAAATTTTACGTGGTTCGGCAAATTGCCTACGTCCACGGGACAATGAGGGGGAGATCTACTAATAGAGGGAGAGATACAACTAGGGTTTACAATCTCTCAATTTAAACCCTCACACAAACTCTCAAATCCCTCACACAAAATCTCTCTCAAAAGAACACAAAAGGACTGCACAGAAATCCACACACAAAGTCTCTGTGTTGCACCGAAATTGCACTGCTCCTTTTGCTCTTTGCGTCTGCTGCAGCCGCCAAAAGAAAAAACCCCAACTTGCACTCCTTTGCAGCCGCCGCACCCCTCAAAATTGCTCACCGAAAAATACCCTAGCTTCGATATTTATAGCTTGATGAGTTTGTTCACGCGGAAACAAATCGGCTGAAATTGTGTTCACGTGGGTCTGGCCCACCTCTTCTCTTCACGCGGAAAAACGAGCGGCTGATTTCTCGTTCACTCATGTGGTGGGCTCCCCCCATCACGTGTTTACAAGATTCATAACCATATCCGCTAATATCAGATACAGATGCATATATGCATGGGAATACCAAAAGGATACGAAAAAGTCGAGACTCAAACGGGAGTCCAAACAATCTCTCCCATCAAAATCAACTAAATCAAACCGGCTGTATCTGAAAGACTGCCTACGTATCCTCTTGCCCAAGGAATCAAGCCGAACGTAGTTCACCCAAATGGCCGCTAATGACCTCAATCCAATAGAAGAGTTTGCAACCCTTCTCCAACATCGCGATCAAGTCTGCGGCTGATAGCACCTCCAATGACCCCAAACTGAAACAATCCAAACATCTCCACCTGAGATGAACCAATGGCCATATCCAGACTACATCTATCAGCTGCACTCAAATCAAACTCATCATCTGCATCCAAATCCAAATGATCCCCAATCTGTGTCACCTCAGCTGGAATCCCAAATGATGCAGTATGATCTGGAGTCTCTACCCAACGTGGAGTAGCATCACTCTCCACCCCGTTGTGATGTCCCAAAGATCTGATCACCACTCTCCACCTGCCGAGAGTCAAACGTGACATACCTGCTCAGAACAAAGTCAGAAGCCAATACCTGATAATCAAACACGCCTCTGACTCCCAAATATGCTATCGGATCAAATCTCACATCCATGATGTGACCAAGTGCTGGGTAGCCAAACATCTAACGCAACCCAAAATCTGAAGCAGCTCCACCAGATCCAATAACTCCTAATGCAGCAGTCGGCAACCTATACATAAGACGGCTCAAATATGTCATAGCCTGCACACCAATGCCAATGCTAGACATCAAACGCCGATCCTCCTCCAGTAAGGAACAGCTTCCCAAATCTGCCATCTCATCACGTCGCCTCAAAGTTTCCACACCAATGAAGTGTCTCCTATTACCATGAGCTCGGCACAAATGCAGATATAGGTCCCTCTTGTACCTCACTCTAACATCAGACTGAAGTACCTTCACCTTTCTGCCAATACACTTCCTCCATTTGTTGCGTGCTTCTAGGACTTCACACCAACGAGACTTGGTTGCAACCCACCAATGCCTAGAGCAATCCCCAACTGCGAAAACCACATACATATTACCTCTCAATGATGCTATCTTGGAAGGCTCCCGAATGCCTGAATGAACACCCCTCATAAAACCCCTCGAATGATGGACAGAAGTGCCAAAATCCACCTCGGTCTTCTCGCTCATACCAATGAGTTCACAGGACTTCAAACTGCAGGTCATAACACTCCTCAACAACCTATGCACGGTATTACCAATCAAATAACCCAGCATCAAACAACGCCACAGTCTAGCCAAATTTGATGAAGTCGTCATCTCGCTATCGATCGCCGTGCTTCTAAGTAAATAATACAAATTGCTCCTTCTGATGCCCTTCATCACAATCATGGAACCCGATGTGACCTTTAAACGTGCATCCATCAAGGTCACTTTATAGCCAGATGCCACCAAAGCTCCTAGTGAAATGATGTTCTTCGATAACTACGGAACGAACCTCACTTCTTCCAACTCCTGAATCACTCTGTCATACATCCGAATACGAACGGTACCAATACCACCAATAGAGCATGCATGTCCATTACCCATGAGCACAACATCCTCTCTTTCCAACTTCTGAAAAGCTGGAGAACCAATCCCTCCTAGGGCAAACGTGGTATGAAGCACCCGAATCCAACATCCACTCTGTAGAGTTAGCAACACAAACTGACGGAAGTACAGACAACGAATAGCCTGAAGAATCCGAATCTGAATTGTTGCCACTAGTCTTGACAACATTCACCTCTGGAGCTTGTACAGCTTTCCCCTTATTCTTCTCGGCTCGATCTAACTTTGGACATTCAGCTTTCCAATGTCCATCCTCTTTACAAAAGGCACACTGATTCCTACGAATCCCACGATGTGCACCTCTAGACTGCGACCTCCTGCTTCGGTTTGAACCACGGCCATGAACTACTAATGCATCTCCCGATGCTTTCTCGGAGGACTCATCCACACTCTTCCTCAACTCATAATTCACTAATGCTGAGGTCACCTCCTTGTAACTAACAGTAGTTCTTCCATTAATCATAGTTAAGACAAAAGTACCATAATCATCCTCGGGCAACGAACACAAAAGTAGCATCGCCTTGTCTTCATCCTCAACCATGATATCCACATTGGCCATATCTGAAAGTAGCTTTGTGAAGTTGTTAACATGCTCCCTAATGGAAACTCCCCTCTTCATCTTGAACTGGTAAAACCTCTTCTTCAAGTGAAGCCGATTCTCAATGCTCTTAGTAAGATACTTTTCATTGAGTGTTTCCCACATCTTCTTCGCCGACGTCTCGTTCATCACATCATAAATAAGATCCGGCGTCAAGCATGACCGAATAACTCCACACGCCCTACTATTCATCTTCTTCCAAACCTTAGCTTCCATCTCGGCAGGTTTCTCTTGTAACTCAAGAGTCTCCTCTAAATTCTGAGCGTCCAAGGCGTCCATCACCTGACACCTCCACAATCCGAAGTTAATCTTGCCGTCGAACTTCGGAACATCAATCTTCATGTTATTGATGTTCAAACAATGTATCGTCTTCGTAAGAGACGATCCCGATGTGCTTGTTTCACCCATGTTGTCGATCTAATCTTCAAATAGGAATCCTTCAGCGAATCCTTCAAACAAGCTCCCAAGTCTAACCCGGAGCTCTGATACCACTTGTTGTGCGCAGTGAAAATTTTGGCAGCACCTCCGGTGCGCAAGGTGCACAACAAGAGATTAGATCACAATGAAATTCTCGTTTCTCAAAGGAAACAAGAACCAAAAAGCCAGATATCTCATCAAAGTGAGATATCAGCTCTTACTCTCGTCAGCTCTAGGACTACGCGTCGAGGGAACCTACAAGCTATTACAAATCACGGCAAGAACACAAATTTTACGTGGTTCGGCAAATTGCCTACGGTCCACGGGGCAAGGAGGGGGAGATCTACTAATAGAGGGAGAGATACAACTGGGGTTTACAATCTCTCAATTTAAACCCTCACACAAACTCTCAAATCCCTCACACAAAATCTCTCTCAAAAGAACACAAAAGGACTGCACAGAAATCCACACACAAAGTCTCTGTGTTGCACCGAAATTGCACTGCTCCTTTTGCTCTTTGCGTCTACTGCAGCCGCCAAAAGAAAAAACCCCAACTTGCACTCCTTTGCAGCCGCCGCACCCCCTCAAAATTGCTCACCGAAAAATACCCTAGCTTCGATATTTATAGCTTGATGAGTTTGTTCACGCGGAAACAAATCGGCTGAAATAGTGTTCACGTGGGTCTGGCCCACCTCTTCTCTTCACGCGGAAAAACGAGCGGCTGATTTCTCGTTCACTCATGTGGTGGGCTCCCCCCATCACGTGTTTACAAGATTCATAACCATATCCGCTAATATCAGATACAGATGCATATATGCATGGGAATACCAAAAGGATACGAAA
>NW_017973123.1:0-16173 GCF_001876935.1 Asparagus officinalis | reverse complement strand
GATATAGTTCATATCATACAAGAGATTAGATCTCACGATTATCAAAATTAACCTCAAATCCATTATTTGAAGGATTAAAATCATTCCAACCATATGACCAACATATCTTCGAATAGTTCACTACATATTCATATATGTAATCATATCTTATCAAATATAGATTTTAGTAATTATATATGTATCAGTTGTGCTGACGGATACGAATATGAATATGATTATTTCCCTCCAATTATGATGGATTTGTTATTGGTGCCACATAAATTTTTTCGATGTCACATCATTCATTTACACTGAACCAAACATGGTAAAAAATGGAAAATTAATACGAACTCCACTATTCAACCACTTGACTTGGTCGCTTTTTTCTCTCAATTCATGACAAATGACCATAAATCTGATGATATGTAGAACGAGGTGGACGGTTCTGGGTAAATCTCTCATATAATCTCCCTAAAGTCTAGCTCACTTTGAGATAAATCCCTCTGAACTTTATAAATGTACCTCCAACCTTGTCACAAAGCACCGCAAACATTTTCAACATTCCCAACATGCCCCCTACTTTGTGTAATTAATCCCAAATTGTTTCAACATGTTCTCCTAAATTTCTAAATATTTTCAGAGAATCACAAACTTTAGACATTAAATACATAAAATACGAACTTTCAACGTTTTATTTTCAGAAACCCGCGTGAACATTTGATAAAGTTTTAGAAAATCCTCATTATGTCGTCATGGGAACGTTTGAGAAATTATGCATGTACGCGGGTTTTGTGACAAGCCCTAAATATTAAGGGGGTCAAGTGAGAAGTTTACATAACTTATCTTAACTTGGGCCAAACCCCAGGAGGGATCATGTCAAATACACAGTCTCGTTGTATTATTACTGTTGTTTGATGGAATATGATGTTATGGTACAAAGACTACTACTTGCTCCTTTTTGGACGTTATAATACTAAATCCAAAATAGCAGGAGCCATCAGTCGGCTATTGACCTAGGTCTCGAGGATTTGGCCAAAGTAGCATCGAGATATGCGGTTGGAGAGAATTTCTAATCTCCTCGTCTTCCTTTTGTAGTGTGTTCTTCTTTTCTGTCAGTAAAAATAGTTTATCGTATGTTTCAGTGCTTCTCTATAGTCATGTATGGCTCCTGCTTTCTGGGATGGACGGAACCATTGTAGAATTGGCTTGGTGGGTGATGACAATGTCCGCTCCTCACCAGTCAACTCTAACTTAGTTCCTCTGATCCTTGATTCCTTTTGTTAATTTTGTAACTAACCTTTTTTGTCATATATATACATATGAACATGGAACCTCTCCTTGTTTTTCAGCTTCAAAAAAAATACTAAATCAAAAAATTCCAAAGTTAGGATGAGAATTTTGAAGGATCCCCGTGAGCACATAATCCACCGCCCCTCGAGTGCGGACCGCACCGTCAAGGCAATCAAGATGTTAGCTGATAAGGCTTCAAATTGTCACGGAGCTGCATGACTTAAAAAGACTTTATCGGGTCAATTTGGATTTGTCCTTATTATCATATATATTCCCATGTGACACACACCATTAATTGACTAAAAACGCTAATCTACTCAAAAGGATAACTACCATCACACAAGCTATTATCAGCAAGTATTTAGGAATGAACCCACGCCACAATCAACAAGTTACAGCAAGCCAATGATATGGACATGCTTTTTTTTCTATACTAGTTGGATTGCACGTGCAATGCACGTGGTAAAATTTTTATCATTTATTATAAAATTTTAAATTTATTTAGGAAAAGATTTGTTATTAAATTATTGAATGTAAGCAATGGATCAAATATATAGACATAAAATAAAGTCATTGGACCTTATGCAACGTCAAAACGAATAAGTTGAAAACTTTTAGATATTTGGATATAACAACTAAGAATCACCCTAATAATCTCATTGAATGAATGGGATACTAGGATTGAACATTAAATCTTTTGTGTCCTATAACAAAATAATATGACCAGCAATCAAGATAGAATACAATAGAATTGGTTAAGCAAGTGCAATATGTTTTCAAGAAAATACATGTCAAGTAGCATAGACGATTATCTAGCATCGGTTAATCACTATGAAGTCAAGCTCTTCTCATGTCTTCTTAAGAGAAAGGATTGAGTCTTGAAAGAAGACCCCCACTGAACAATACATTCTTGAAAAAATGGGTGATTATAATCTACTTACAGATAATCATCAAAATCCCCAACCAAAGAATAAAATGAAGAGTATCTCTCATTACATCACACCAAAAAAACATAAAATTCCCTAGCTGTATACATCAAAAACCTATCAAAATAACTCCTAACATACTCACACCAAAAAAATGGAACATTAGCAACATTTAGCAACAAATATATAGAGCTTAAAAACATCTCCATTCACCAAAGACTTGACCTCAACTAAATAGCATCAAATTGTTGATCTCCTAGCAGCTCCCCATGTTTCTTACTATTTCGCCATGGTTTATGGTCATAGGAAAGGCTAAAACAATAAGAAGGACATATCAAGACATATAACGTTCTGAACACAAAGTTAAAGGAACATGAAACAGGGATGCATAGGGAATTAGAGCAGATCACCTAAGTACTAATTGAATCATTGATAATGAACAAAGCAATATAGAAATAAATCTCTCCTATAAAGAACATTCTTTTTAAACAAATACCCATTACGTCTATAATATTTCTTACATTATAATATCTGCCAACATTTCTTACATTAACATCTATAATATTTGTTATGCTATAGAGTCTATCAATAGAATAATTAAGCTAATAGACGCAAATACGTTTTGGCTAACTATCATTCTCTAAGTTATCATATGACTTGTAGCTAGTAAGTGTTTTCAGCGAAAGTTGTTTCCATTGCAGATTCCATTAAAACTTCGATCGTTTACAAAGAATTACAATGAAAATAAAAGAAAATACAACTCTCGAGAAAATAACACAGAAATTGTTTATCAACTCCTGCTTTTGTGGGACTTTGCCTGTGCCGGGAATGCTTTAGTTCGTGGACCACCGATTCGTAGATCGAGAGGTTGTTTAAGGATCTCTCCTTCGTTTATCGAAGTAAAGATTTGAAAACGAATATCTTATCGATGTAAGATGTCCGTTCTTCCAAAGATCAAGTCTGAGCTTAGATCTCTAGGATTCACCAAATGATGCTTGTCAGAGGGTGAAAATTCTCTCTTTCTTTCTCAAAATCACCAAAGACTCAAGTATCTTCTGCTCCAAAAATGCTCTCTGTCCTTTAATTCGTGCCTAGGGAGGTATTTATAGGGCTCTCAGTGCACCACAGTTGAAACGGAGGCGAAATAACTGACTGGCCGTTTTCTCTTTGGCCGCTGCAGTCTACACTGCCGCGGCTATTGGCGCGGCAGTATAGGCTGCCGCGGCCAAAGAGACGGTTATGAGCACGTTCCATCGTGCTCAAAACCACTTGATCGTGCTTAAAACCGCTCTCCCACGACTTTTAACCACCTTTTTTCGTGGCTTAACTGCTTGTCCACGTCAGCACACGTTCTGTTTCTGGTATGCTGCCACGTGGGCCTCAAAAATCATCATATAACTGTTTCGTAACTGCTGCAACACTCCTTTAACATAGCCGCGGCACCCTAGATTGCAGCGCCCAAGCCGCGACACGACAAGCTGTCGCGCTTCAGCCGCGACACGACAAGCTGTCGCGCTTAAGCCGCGGCACTATATGCTGTCGCGCCTTAGCCGCGACACCATGAGTTGCCGCGCCACCTTGTGTTGCCTGATGACGAGTAAATTGTTCTCGCATGTTGTTTTGAATGGTATTTGGATGTCTGCAAGTATTTTTTGACGCCTACAGATACCCCCTCCAAAGTATCTCAGACTCATCATTTCTTTTAGAGAGGAGTCTGGGACACTTTGGATATGATAGGCTTTCCCTGCAATTTCTCCAGTTCTTTGTTGAGGAAATTGCGTAGAATGGTCTGTGAATGGCTTCAATCCTTGACTTCTTTATCTCTTAGTCTACTCAATGCTTTGTAGAATAGCTAAGATTCCTCCGGTGCTGCGTTTATCGCGTGCCCGTCGTCGAAGTCTTGAATCAGAACTGTTGTTGAAGAATGGAGAAATAGTTTATACTCATATGCTCTATTGGAGTGTTCGGGAAACAGTTTAACCTCATGTACCCGTTGGGAGGTTCAAGGAGATGCAGTTTATACTCATATACTCATCGGAGTGTTCAGATGTGTATTCCAAATACAGCAAGAGATGTATGTGTTCAAACGTCGAAGAATTATCGTGCATGCACAGTATTTATACATGCCAGAGTGAACCATGGTGTGTTAGCTGCCGCGGCAGCTTACACTGTCGCGCTTTAGCGCGGCAACATAGACTGTCGCGCTCGAGCGCGACAGTGTCGAGTGCCGCGCAGCGCTTCGGCCAGTCAGATTATAACTCTGACGTTTGGGCTTCTTCGGGTCACCTTTCCCCGCCTCTTTGAGTTCGAAACCTCTTCCAAAACCCTATAAAAGGATTTTTTCTGGTTTTTCCCCTTTCCACCTCTTCATCTTTGCGTTTGCTCAAACAAAACCTAGGGTTTTAAGATCTAGGGTTTTGAGTTCTCTTTGATTTTGATCTTTTCCCTTGATCAAACTTGATTCTATTCTCCCCTGGTAAGAACCGAGCCTATCCCTTGTATTTCATGTTTATTTTGCTATTTAATTCGAGATTTCATCTCTAAACCCTAATTTTCTTTGATTCCAGGTTGATTTCACCATGTCTCCAAAGAAGACTCGTGGTTCGAAGGGAAAATCAGCGGCACCAGCACCTGAGGATGTCGAGGCTGCAGTTCCATCCTTTGGGGGTAAGTTTCTTCCACTTCTCTTCTCTGAAACTGTTGATTTTGTGCATATAACCTCGTTTGTCTCCGTTGAGAGGCATTCGGGAAGAGTTGACATCCCCCACCGAGGGGATTGACGCTTCAAAACACATACCTTGTTCAATCAAGGCATGTACCACAGTTAAGACACGGGTATTCGTCGAACTCGTGCCTTTTCAAAATCAAGAGTCGCTGTTCAGTTACCGCGGCAGCTCGTACTGCCGCGCCTGAGCGCGACAGTGTATACTGCCGCGGTAACGCGCGACAGCAACAACTGCCGCGGCTACTTAGTGAAGGTTTTCTCGTCTGTTAGCCTTTTTGGTCCAACTGTTTTCCAACCTTTCTTTGCAGTCCCCTTTCCTTCTGTGGCCTTCTCTGATAGAGAGGATCCAGGTCAAAGCGGTACTCTTCATGCCTCTTTCAACGGCGACTTTCTGGTTAGAGAGGCTCGCCAATTTAGCGAAAATCGTGATAATAGTATTCCAGAGTTGGTTCGTGAGGGAGGTCGTCGTACCCTGCGCGCTCTTTTGACTGATTCACCCCTAACTCCAATTCGAGATTCTACTGAACCGTTGAAGAAGACTGATTATCTGTTCGGAGATTCGGTAGAAGATCCAGACAAACTTTGCCGTGGCTCTGAAATTTGGTTGAATGAACATGAAGGTTCTTTTCTATTCCTTCCTCCATTTCCTCGACAGTACTCCCTTCTGCAATTGAGGAATTTGGCTGTTTCGAGGGAAATGACGTGGCACTTGACAGAAGACCATGAGCACGTTCATTGCGGCTATATTGGTAAAGATATTAGCGCTCCTGGCTCCGTCGGTAGGCCTGATGTTCGTGGTCTTCACCCTGGTATATTTGGACCAGATGGTGGGCCCCAAAACGAACTGATGATAAGGGCCAATACCGTAAAGAATAAGCTCGCTCGGGTTGGTCGAGAACTTCCCATTCCAAGATTCAGGTGTTATGGATGGGTTCACTCTCTTCCTGACAAATGGTGGGCTAGGATGACCAAATACGTACTCCATCGTTGGGATCAGGAGTTGCGGGATTTGGGATTATATGCTCCAATCCGAGCTAGTATGCATGGTCTCCCAGTGAGTGCAGATCATTTTATGGCTTTGTTCGAGTCTTATATTCCGGAGACCAATACCTTTCTTACCAAGTATGGGGAATTAGGGCTTCCGCTCCACGAAATGATGAAGGTATCCGGATTGCCATTGGGGAATACTCCTTACCAAGAATATTTTCCTAATAATCGTCAGTTGATGAAAATGAAGAAGGCCTGCTCTCCTGCTTATGACATCCTCTGGGAGTTAACTTGTCATTATCAGATAGCGATAGCCAAGATTGAAGTGAAGAGTAAGAAGGCGGCTCGAGTCAGTTTAAAACAGTTCGCCGACTACCTATTTCAGAACCTTGAGAGCCCGACCGGTGAAGAAGTCTGTGAATCACCGATTCTGACCCCTTCTGACGTCAACCAGCTAATCACGAAGATTAATGCTCAGTCTTACAGAACTGAGTCATCTGAAGGTGGTTTTCTTAAGGGCACCAAGTTCAACACTTTCTTGTGGCAAGCCACAAAGAGAATGAAGCCTGCAACTCTTCTTTCCGGTTATCTGGCCATTTGGCTAAAGAGATGTGTAGTGCCGCATCAGTCTTCTGAGGCGCTTCCTCTTGAAGTTCTCTTTCCCGCCGTGCAACTAGTTGTCAGAGGCAGGTTATCTCTTCTTTCTGCTATGATTGCTGACCTCCATAGCGGTTTGCGTAACCTAGCCAACACCTTTACCAAAGTGGGTGCCGAGCCTTCAACTAAGATTCCTTTGTCGAGCGTCGAATTTCCGTACACCTATTTGATGGCGTGGCTAGTTCTCCATCGATCGGACATGATGTCAGCGCCTGATGCGTCTGATCCAGAAATCCCCTTGCTGCAGCTCTTAGAAGGATGTAAGTGGTTATATCCTTCCCGACCATGGACTGACCGTGTGAGGCAATTCAAGAATGCCAAATGCTGGGAATTCTATAAGTGTTTCCCTCGGTTTTCTGGTGCCTATAATGACACGCTTGTTGACGAGGAAATGCCTGGGGCTAACAGGACCTCTCTCGATACGGGTAGTTTTCATTGGCTCATGAACATTCGCCCAGGCTATAATGTTTTTCGATCGAAGAACATTTGCAGGATTGAGCCTTATTTTCCTTGCCGTTTTGCGCGACAATTCGGCTACGATCAATTGTATATCGGGAATCCCAATAAATGGTTGATAAACTGCGGAGGCCTTATTGATGGGGTACGTGCCTGGTTCTGGAATGTTGCTGGCTGTACCGGAGCTCGATTTAGTTTGCCTGTCGCTGAGCCTGGTCTTTACTTAACCTTCCTCTACTGCCGGTGGATTTTAGCCGCCAATACTCCTCTTGCGAAGAAGAAGCTCCACGAACTGGAATCCGAGGCTGTAGTTCGGAGAATTGTATCAAAAAAAGGAAAGGAGCCCGCTACGTCTTCTCGTAAAGGAAAACAGGTAGCTGATTCCGAAGAGAGCGACGACTTCGAGACATCCAGCGAAGAGGATGAGACCCGAGGCGACGCAGAGGGTGATGTACCTTTGTCTCCCGTGGCTCACAGGACTCGTCGAGCTTCTTCGCCCAAATTACCCGGTGCTCCTTCAAAAGGTATACAAATGAAGGAAAAGAACATTCCCCTGTCGTCCTCCAACAAGATGACCTTGAGATGGCTTTCTCAGGAGGGAGAGGCAGAAGAAGAGGAAGAAGAGGTTGCCCCGCTTATTAACAGGAAAAGATCTCGGCTTACTGCTCCTTCTGAGGTTCAACCTCAGCCGACTCAAGGAACCGAATTACGTACCAAGTTTCGACATGAAAGCTCCGAGGTTCCTCGAGATTCTCGTGCCTCGAAGAGGATTAAAAAGACGGCTCATCGGGAACGCCAACTTTCTCCGTTATTTGAGGAGAAGTTTACTCAGGATCTTCCAGTTGATGAAAGGGGTAAAGTTTCATCTTCATCTCCTTTCTGTTATCTTATTTCTTTTTTGAATAAGGCGTCGCATTTATTCTTTTATCATTGCAGTTGAATCAGAAGAGGAAGGGGAAATCGTGCCCAAGCCTTCTTCTCCGGGTTTAATGGATGTTGATGAATCTAGCTTCACTGAACAAGTGCACAAGGCTATGAACGAGGAACCCCTTCATATGGACATTGTTCCTCCTCCAGCCACCACATCGACCTCGCCAACCGCAGATACAGGTACTGATGTTTTCTCCTTTGGGGGACATTTTCGGAAGATAAGTGAATCAGAACGTGTTCCTCTCCTACTAACTTGTGCGCTTTATCTTCTTTTAGTTAAACTAAAGGAGGTGAGTGCGGGTAGTAGCGCTGCTAATCCCGCAACTATTGTTGAAGGTAATCTCACTTTATTTGTTTTGATTCTTTGATAGTTCTTGTATATGTGTTGACGAGTTCTTCTGTTTAACAGACATCACAGTCGACGAACCGGGAGATATCGAACTTACCCATGATATGGGTATCGGAGATTTCGATGAGCGAGACTTCGATCTTGACATTTCTGAAGATGTACACCAGGAGATCTCCGATATACTATCAAATCCGGTTCCATCCGCTACTGCAGGACCAACTACTCGAGTTGATTCAGCTGAAGCAGATGCATCAAAAGGTATACCCTTTTAGACTCCAGTTTTCAACTGTACTTTCATCTGTTATTGTTCTTGAAGGACTGAAATAAGAATTTTAGACGTAGGACCAACTAACGAAGTTGATGCGTCTACCGTCATCGGTGAATGTGATCAACCTGAAGGTCTGGGTTTCTTACTCTTGGCAAGTCCCCCAGCTGAAGTTGAACCACCAGTCACTGCTCCCCCGACTTCCGCTATTGTCGAAGCTGAACCTGTTGTGCTTTCTGCTCCGACTCTAGTGGATCATGAAGTAGGAGGGTCAAAGGATACAGCGGGAGAACAACCCCCTGCCGCTTCGACTCAGCTTGGTACGTTTTGTCTAATCGTGCTTTGAAGTTGGATTAATACTTGCGGAGTGATCATTCATCCTTTTCTCGTTGACAGAACTTGTTCCTCAAGATTTTGTCGCTTTGGATCCGAAGCCATCAGGTGTTTCAGGTGAACAACCGTCTCCTATAGTAACTCAACCGACGATCGTTATTCCTGAACAGATCCCTGTTGTTATAGAATCTGCTCTGACCTCAACAAGCCAAGGTAACTCGGTCGTGAATTCTTCCAGCGAGCGTACATATTCTTGTACTTAACTTATTTGTTCTCTTTGCAGCTATTTCTTCTTCATTGTCCGAGCGGATTCAAGTTTTATTGGCAGATGAAGATCCGGACAAAGCTGCCCTCTGTGTTGACGTCCAAAGCTTCGTTCATTTCTTAAACGCCATGGTCGATCGGATTCTTCTTAAAGGTTCACCATTTGAACTTTTCAGGAAGTCTCTCGATCGCCATGTATCAGGAATTAAAGAACAGGGGTGCACCGAATTATCTAACTCCATAGAAGCTTATTTGGTCGATCTTAAACAACACATTGAACAGTTACAGAACTTTCGAGTTGATGGCGCACCTTCTTACATCGCTTCCGAAATGGACCTGAGGCTACAAGCATGGCGTGATTCTCAGAAATCCGCTGAATCCGAACTTCAAACACTGAAGACTCGCATTGATCAACTCCGGGTGAGTGCTGCCAAGAAAGCTCAAATCAAGGTAGACCTGTATCGTGATTTGGAATCACGTCGGACAGAGGTAGCCCAGTTAGAGAAACGACTTGCCGAAGCTAAGGATGCTTGCGAATTTTTGGAGTCTGATCTAGCAGAAGTAACTCAAGCTGAGGTGGATATACTCCGGCAACTTAATTTCCAGAACAAGACTTTTGATGACAAAGAACAAGAGGTTGCCAGAATTCAAAGTATCGATGAAAGAAAATTTAAAGCCAAACTGATACCTGAGCTCGAATTGGCTTACGCGACAAAGCTTTCTAAATTAGAAGATGAATTCCGTCATTACAAATTATTGTAATTTTGAAAACATGCATCTTTTCTTTTGTGCTGCTTTGCTTGAACTCTTTTGGTTAATACAATGAACTTTTCTTTTTTATTGAGATTTTATTATGATTACTCATTCTTGTTTAGAATAAATAGTCATAATACTTATAGGATTTTTGGCAAATCCTCAGCCATCAACGGATTTGATATGCCTTTACCAACTACCGTTTGAGTCGGGCTAGTATGTGAATTATCTAAGTCCGTTTCACATATAACGTTGCGCTAAAAGAATTAAACTCTTTTAGGCTTTGAACTATCATATTGAATATGTAGGCTACATGTGTTAGATGTAGGCTTATCTCTAATAAGGGATAGAGATAACATCCCCCATGTGATATGGATTTTAAAGTGTGAATAGGTTGCGCTTCCTATATAGGACAACGAACCCGAAATCAGAGAGGAAGAATTTTATATTCTATCTCCCGGTCTCTTGTTTGTTGGTAGAGATAAACCCAGAATTGGAGAGGAAGAATTTTATATTCTATCTCCTGGTCTCTTGTTTGTTGGTAGAGATAAACCCGGAATTGGAGAGGAAGAATTTTATATTCTATCTCCTGGTCTCTTGTTTGTTGGTAGAGATAAACCCAGAATTGGAGAGGAAGAATTTTATATTCTATCTCCTGGAGCAAAAGAAACTCGAAGTGGGATCTTCACTTAGAGAATCTGGATTGACCTGAATAATCCTAACTGTCGTAAGGTTTGATTACTCAATTCGAAAGTGGATCTTTCGTTCGCAAAATGAATCGAAAGGAGATTTTGGTTGTGGTCCTAACTGTAGTAAGGTTTGACCAAGTGGGAGTTTTGAGGATCTCTCGTTCATGGAAGGAATCGAGAGGGGATTTTGGTTTTGGTCTTAACTATTTAAAGGTTTGACCAGGTGAGAAATTGGAATAGGGTACAAATAACAATGAGTTCGTTGATTTGCACGAACTACTCGATGGGAAATTTTGATTTCAAACATTTAACATGAAATAATTTGTCAACTGACACCGACTGACGATGATTGCTCAATCCGACCGGTGGAGGTTTCATAGCGTGAAATTATAAATTATTGAATCTCATCTTCCATGATCACATTACAGGGTTTTGTGAGGAAAGATTAACTTGTCATTAAATCTCATCTCAACAAAAGTAGTAAAAGGTTCCTAATTATTTTCATAACAATTAAGAACGTATCATTCGCATAATCAGTTCTCATTTAAAATAATCAACTGATATCGGGTTATCCTGAAATATCCCATATAGGATTTTCTAGAAACTTCCCGTTTTACGTAAGTTATCCTGAAAGCATTACGGATAATACTTTTTCAGGAACTTTCCATTGATTGGCATCATCAATTTGTTGCCATCCTGAGTAACCAGGCGATAGGCACCGTTCGAGTAGACTGTTTCTACTACAAACGGTCCTTCCCATTTAGGTTCAAATTTGCCTTTCTTCTTAGAAGTGAGAATCATAGGTCTTCGAACAGCGAGAACTAAATCTCCTTCTTTAAAGCTTCGTCGTCGGACTTTTTTATCGAAAGCCCGAGAAATTCTAGCTTGATAAAACTCGATCTGTTGTTGAGCTTCCAAGCGTTTCTCATCTAATATCTCTAATTCCTCGAGACGTTTCTGATGATGTTCTTCCGTCGTCATTCCCGTTACGAGAGCGATACGGAGAGAAGGAATCTGCACTTCCAATGGAAGAACGGCTTCACACCCATACGTTAAAGCATACGGGGTGGCTCCTGTAGGCGTGCGGACGGTCGTACGATAAGCCCAGAGAGCTTCGCCGAGTTTGTCGTCCCAATCTCGTTTATTGGTTTTCACCAATTTCGCCAGAATTTTGATGATAGTCTTGTTAAAAGCTTCGGCCAGTCCGTTAGCTGTAGGATTATAAGCGGTTGACGAAACGTCCTTAATCCCGAATTTACCGCAGAACTTGATGAATGCGTTGCTCACGAACTGAGGACCGTTGTCGTGTACTATTCGCCTTGGCACACCGTATCGATATATGATATGGTGTTTGATAAATTTGATGACATTAGTCGTCTTTACTTCTCTAAGTGGAACTGCTTCTGCCCATTTCGAGAAATAATCGGTGATTGCTAAAATAAAACGGTCCCCTTTAACCGAAGGCGGAAAAATAGGACCTACAATGTCCATTCCCCATGTCTCAAACGGCCATGATGTCGCCGAAGGATGTAGATACTCAGGGGGTATGTGCATATAATTCGCATGTAATTGACACGCTTCACATTTTCGTGCGTAGTCGACTGCGTCTTTTACCATAGTTGGCCAGTAATACCCGATTCTCCTAAGTCGATCACAGAGCTTAGGACCGGGCTGATGTGCACCGCATATTCCATCATGCGCTTCTTTGAGTGCTTGTTCCGCTTCTTTTCCGGATAGACAACGGAGTAAAAGACCATCATACGATCGTCGATACAACATTTGCGCTGCGGCATTGTAATAAAATCTCGGTGCTCTTCGTCGAATCGATTCCCTTTCTCTTACATCTTCAGGTAATATACCATGTAAGACATAGTCGATAATAGGAAAACGCCAATCTCGAACTTCAGGTTCAACTCCTATTGAGTAAACCTCTTTGGCATTCGAATCGTAGATTGGGACAATAAGCTGGTGAGTCCTCACTGTAATCAATTGCTCTGTTTTGGGAGGTTGAGCCAAGGATACTGACAATGCTGCCAATGCGTCTGCATATGCATTTTGGAGACGCGGAACGTACTCGATAAAAAATTCTTCAAACGAGCTTGCCATCTCGATGGCCACCTGGTGGTATGGAATCAGGTCTCGATTTCTGACTTCATACTCCCCTCGTATTTGATTAACTACCAGTTGAGAATCTCCAAAAGCCTCGAGGTATTCGACCCCCAGTTCTTTGGCGAAATTAAGTCCGATTATTAATGCATTGTATTCAGCCACGTTATTAGAGCATGGCTCAGTTAGTGAATATGCTCTAGGCAAGATGTGCTTTTCCGGGGAAACTAAAACGACCCCCACACCTGAGGAAATTTTAGAACATCCGGGTGCACTTGCCACGTTGGTTGATCGAGAAGCCCCATCGAAGTACAATTGCCACACTTGTTGATGCGAGGTGGTATTAACTTCGTGAGTTTCATCTGGCAGATCGTCGTACAATTCGACTACATCCTTCGTAGGGTTTTCCGCCAAAAAATCGCAAATAGCTCGTCCTTTAACAGATTTCTGTTGCTTGAAGTACAAGTCATATTGCGATAGGAGTAAGGCCCATCTAGCCAACCGCCAATTCATGGAAGCCGGTTGGGTCATGAATACTCGTACGGGATTTATGTTGGAAATGACATAAATCGTCTGTCCGACTAAATAATGTCGCATTTTCTGAATCGCGAATACCAAAGCGAGGCATTCCTTCTCAATTATCGGATAACGAGACTCAGCTCCTACCAATGTACGACTCAGATAATACACAGCTTGTTCGTGACCGTTATCGTCGTCTTGTGCAAGTAATGCACTTAACGAATGGCTCGTCGCTTTGACATAAATCAAAAACGGTCTGCCCGATTTCGGTGCAACGAGAATAGGAGGATTCGCTAGATATTTCTTAATATCTTCGAATGCCCTTTGGCATGCTTCATCCCAAACGAATGACACGCCTTTCTTCGCAAGTTTAGAGAATGGTTGACATTTTCCGGAAAGATTTGATATAAACCGACGGATATATGCCAATCGGCCTTGCAACCCCCTGAGTTCTTTAAGATTCTTCGGTGGTTGTAGCTCATGTATCGCTTTCACCTTATCAGGATCAATATGAATACCCTTTGTAGTGACGACGAACCCAAGAAATTTACCGCTCGACATTCCAAGGAAGGATTTAGTCGGATTCATTTTCAGCTGATGAGTTCTCATAAGCTCGAACATCGTCTTCAGATCGTTAATGTGGTCATTTTTATCGCGACTCTTAACGACCAGGTCATCAACGTAGCATTCGACAGTTTTCCGGAGGTGCTCTTGAAAGATTTTCGTCATCGCTCGTTGGTACGTAGCGCCGGCATTCTTCAAGCCGAATGGCATAACAGTGTAGCAGAAAACACCCAGGGGTGTTCTGAATGCTGTATGTTTTTCATCATCTGGATGCATCTTTATCTGATTATACCCAGAAAATCCGTCCATGAACGACATTCTCTCAAACCCGCATGTGTTGTCGATAATGACATCCGTAATTGGTAGGGGAAAATCGTCTTTAGGACAGGCGGTATTCAGATCTCTGAAGTCAATACAGATTCTGATCTTTCCATTCTTTTTAAGAACTGGGACTATATTGGCCAACCATTCGGGATGTTGTTCTTCTCTGACAAAACCTGAATCAATTAGCTTCTTGACCTCAACTTCTATTGCCTCCATAATTTGCGGCCGAAACCGTCTTTGTTGTTGTTTGACAGGTTTAGCATCCGATTTTATATTAAGGGTGTGCATTGCTACGTTTGGGTCGAGTCCAGGCATATCTTCGTAATTGTATCTTTCTTCATACACTCCAGTTGCTGGTTCGAGGGGAAGTACTCCTGATACGGACAATCCCCCATAGGAAGACCCGAAATATGGTGCATCTCGTGCAAGGCCAACCCTAGCTCACCACCACTGGTCAGAAAGGTGTTGCTGTCAGGCATATAGGTCTCCAGCAAAGCCAAGAAATGGCGACAGCTGACTGGGATTCCGTACATAGTAGCTCGTATGGGCGCATACAACCCACTGCTCTTCAGATCCCTCTCCCAGCGCGCTAAGACAAAACCAGTCATGCGCGCCCACCACCCCTTGGCTAGGGAGGAAGCCCAACCATAGCATCTGTATTCTGGCAGAGGTAACTGTCTCCCAAGAAGAGCCAGACGGTTGCTCACGGTCGGAGCAGCAGCGGACACCTCGCCTGGGGGTGCGGTATCAAGGCCCATAATCCCGGGTCGTAGACCACGTACGTCATGATACCCGTCAGAGCCAGGAGTCTTATGGTGAGTAGCATATCCGCATTGAACCCGATCAGCATCTTCAGTAAGATGCCAAGACATCTGCCGGTCCACGGCTTGCCCCTTCAAATGACTGAAAGAATAGTGGCGTGGAATCGAAGGGATGTACAAACAAGCTCCCCCGTCGAGAGTTAGCCAATGCTCCTCGCAAAGGGTCAGCGTAGCAGGATCTTTGACATGATCTCCAAACAGGAAACTCGGCTTCTTTAAAGCCTGAGTGGAGGTAGAATCCGGGGTGAAAGGGACATCTGTGATAAGCTGGAGAAAACAATGGCGCCCTCCTTCCTGTATCAAGCGGCAAGAGTCGTTTGAGCGATCCCCGTCAAACCGAGGAAGTGGGTTAACAGCCTGCCTAAGGGTAGCGGAAGAGAAAACCTCCCGACTACAGCCGGTGTTGGCATGAGAAGGAAGGCTACCCGCGGGAAATTCCACTGCAACAAAGCACAAGGGTGGGATCAGATAATCCATCTCATAAGAAGAATGATAAACTCATTCACGGAATAATTGGAGAGACGATTTTGAGTGTCCTACACCGGAAGAACGGTATGCATCATCACGTGAATAACGTGGTGACATACACCGGCCTATAAGGCGTAGGACGACACAAAATCGCCCCAATATACCGGAGACTTGAATTGGCTAAGCAAAACAAGTCTGAAACCTTACCCTCCGCGAAAGAGGTATCGGTTCTTCCTTCATGACCCGCAAAGAGGTCAATCAGGGATGCAAGAAAAAAAAACTGCATAAAGCCTCACCCCCGAAAAATGAGGCTGCGGGAGGAGACGTCGTAGGAACCTCCTCCTCACTATGCTGTGAATGAGAACGACTCCTACGGGGTCGAGATCGACGCCTGTAGAGGCTAACTTGTTAGCGGGAATTCCGAGGTGGTACATCAATCGAAGTGGCATGATGCTAACAATGGAACCCGGATCGACTTGGATCCGATTGACCATGCTCGAGCCAATATATCCGGTGAAATATAGAGGCCTATCATGCTTCGAATTCCTAACTTGCATATCTTCTTTTGTGAAAGCGATGCAAGGGAATTTTGTGGCTGCCAGATTGTAATGCTGTACTGATGACTCTGGCTTTTCGGGAGTTGGCTTGATCTGAGTGAGGAATATCTCAGAATCAGCCAAAGCTTCTTGTAAAGCTTCACTGGTTTCCTTCGAGAGGCGCAGCAACTCGTACAATGTGATTCTTGCTGGGATATTAGCCAGCTGAGCC
>NW_017973122.1:0-40478 GCF_001876935.1 Asparagus officinalis | reverse complement strand
AGAGTAACAAAATCTCAGCCAATAGGTCAAAATTCATCTAAGTCAAGTTTTAAAAAGGAATCAAAAGACGAGAAAAATGTTAACAACTCTGGTCAAGTAGGGGGGTTAGTTTTTTATCCCCCAGTTATAAGGCAAAATTAGGCTAGGCGGCTGTTTGCGTCAAAAGTTGGTCTCGTTGTTTAATTCATTATATCTTCGATCGATTACAATAAATTCAAAGGAATAGTCTTTTTATAAGACCTCTTTTACACAACAAAAGAAAATTACAACTCTTGAGAAACAAACGCAGGATCGTTGTTTGGATCGCTGCTTGCGTGGGATCTTTGCCTGTGCCGGGAGCGCTTTGACTCGTGGACTCCCAAATCACAGATTCTGATTGAATCGTGAGGGGGTTAATGATTCTTCCTTCGTTTATCGAAGTGAGAATTTGAAATGAGATCTTATCAAAGTAAGATAGTCGTTCTTCTTGAAATCAAGTTAAAGCTCGAATCTCAAGGAATTACTAGAAGCCCAAGAACTCTGCTCTGTCTGCTCTGAAATCAGCCCCCCCTCAAAAATGGCATTCGGGGGGGTATTTATAACCTCCAGGACAAAATCTACTTCCGAGACAGTGTTTGCTGTCTCGGCGGGCGAGACAGCAAAGACGTTCTTGGGTTCCGAGACAGTAAACACTTCTCGGGTTCGCAGACAGTAAATATTGCTCTCGGAAATCCTTAAACCCGCCCAGTAGTTTTCTTGTAACTGTCTTCCCACGTGTTTACAACTCGTTATTTTGGCAGGTATCAACGTGAATTCTCCGCCCACGACGTTTTCCCACGTCTTCTTGAACAGGTTTGGTGCCAGTGTCGGCGGTTACAAAACAGTTTCTGCATCTTATGAATGCTGTCTCGGCGACGAGACAGTAAACACTGTCTCCTCTGCGCGAGACAGAAATTTGTCTCGTCATGCGAGACGAGCAAAGCCGTCTCGCATACGAAGACAGCAAAGTGCTGTCTCGCACGCGAGACAGCCAAATTGCCGTCTCGCACGGAAGACATAAAGACTGTCTCGACGTCGAGACAGTCTATACTTGGTTCTTTTGGATTGTTTTGGACTGCATTTCCTCTCTTAGCGCTATGTTAGTATCTTCAGCCCATTTTTTGGACGCCTACAATAAGCCCCCTCCAAAGTATTCCAGACCATTCTTTATAGAGGAGTCTGGATACTTTGGATAAGATGGGTCTAACTTTTAATCCTTTCAGTACTTGATTGAGTAGATCGTACGGAAGGACCCATAAATGGCTTCAATCCTTGACTTCTTCATCTTTTAGCCTATTCAGTGCTTTGTAGAATAGCTAAACTTCCTTCGGTGCTGCGTTTATCACGTGACCGTCGTTGAAGTCTTGAATTAGAACTGCTATTGAAGAATAGAGAGATAGTTTATACTCATATACTTTATTGGAGTGTTCGGGAAATAGTTTAACCTCATATACCCGTTGAGAGGTAATCAGGTTATTCTTAAGAATATTTCGATTAATATTCTCTAGAAACTTCCTGTTGAGGGTAGGGAAACAGTTTAGACTCGTGCACCCATTGGAGTAATATGGTCTCTTTTTTGTTGGTAGAGATGAACCTGAAATCGGAGAGGAAGAATTTTATATTCTATCTCCTGGTCTCTTGTTTGTTGGTAGAGATAAATCCAAAATTGGAGAGGAAGAATTTTATATTCTATCTCCTGGTCTCTTGTTTGTTGGTAGAGATAAACCCAAAATTAGAGAGGAAGAATTTTATATTCTATCTCCTGATGCAAAAGAAACTCAAAATGGGATCTCCACTTAGAGAATCTAGATTTCTTTGAATAATCCTAACTGTCATAAGGTTTGACTATTCAACTCAAAAGGGGACCTTTCGTTCGCAAACTGAATCGAAAGGAGATTTTAGGTTGTGACCCTAACTGTAGTAAGGTTTGACCAAGTGGGAGTTTTGAGACGATCCTAACTGTTTAAAGGTTTGATCGTTCAATTTGTGGACCTCTCGTTCATGGAAGGAATCGAGAGAGGATTTTGGCTTTGGTCCTAACTGTTTAAAGGTTTGACCAAATGGGAGTTTGAGACGATCCTAACTGTTTAAAGGTTTGATCGTTCAATTTGTGGACCTCTTGTTCATGGAAGGAATCGAAAGGGGATTTTTTGGCTTTGGTCCTAACTGTTTAAAGGTTTGACCAAATATGAGTTTTGTGAGGGAAAATTGATCTAAAGAAGTGATCTCATCTCATCTCAGCAAAAGAGTATTCGGAAATCACCATGGGGACGTAGTGTTTATCACTTTGTTTGTAATGATCGGGTTATCCCTAAGAATATTATATTTAACATTCTTCCGGGAACTTCCCGTTACATGAATTATCGACCCCCAGCTTTCTTTGCAAAACTGGGTATAACGAGGAGTACGTTATCATCAGTCGCATGTTCGGGTTATCCTTAAGAATATAAGATTCTCTAGGAACTTCCTGTTACATAAATCATCCACCCCCAGCTTCCTATGTGAGGTTGGGTTTAACATTGTACTTAGTTGGATGACCAAGAAGAAGTTTATACTCGTATACTCTTTGGAGTGTCATGGAAAAGCAGTTTATACTCGTGCATCCAATGGAGTGAAGGAAAACAGTTTATACTCGTGTATCCAATGGAGTTAAGGAAAACAGTTTATACTCGTGTATCCAATGGAGTTAAGGAGAACAGTTTATACTCGTGTATCCAATGGAGTTAAGGAGAACAGTTTATACTCGTGTATCCAATGGAGTTAGGGGAAAACAGTTTATACTCGTGTATCCCATGGAGTTAAGGGAAACAGTTTATACTCATGCACCCAATGGAGTTAGAGTCATTTTTACTTGGCTTGTTTCGCCGTTATGACACCGGAGTCAATTAAGGCTTGGATTTTGTTTTTGAGTCTGAAGCAAATCTCGGTGGGATGAAGAACCCTTCTGTGGTACGCACAGTAGTTTGGATCCGTAATCCTATTAGCTCCCTCCTGATCTTTAATAGGTGGTAGCTCGATTTTGTCATTGGCGATGAGGTATTTCAAGATGGCTGGAGCTTCATCATCTTCGAAAGAATACTCCTTTTGAAACCTCGGATCGGGAGTCGCGTTCCCAGTGATTACAGATGTCATCGGTCGGCTTCTCTCAGCTTTTTTTCTTTTAAGAAAGTGTTCAGCTTGTTCGCCACGTAGTTTTAACTCTTTCCAAGTTTTGGATGGTACGACCCCCAGAGCTTCCAAGACATCGATGGAGAGATTATTATGACATGTTTGCAGGATAAACTCCTCTGTAACAGGATCTCTGGAATTCATTGCCTTGTCACGGAAGCGCTTGACAAAATTATCAACAGACTCTCCGTCTTTTTGCTTCTCATCCAAAAGGGTTCCGACTGACATTTCAGTGTCATCATCGAAGAAGTTGCTGAGGAACAAACTTTCCATGTCATCCCAACAATTGATGCTCCCTGGCTTGAGACGTCGATACCAATCGAAGGCGGGCCCACGAAGGGTGCCAACGAATGACCGGACCATTAAAGCCTCATTTCCGGAGATCATACTCAAATGAGACTTGAAATAAATCAAGTGCTGAGTAGGCGAGCTTTTCCCGTATATGGTATTGAATCTCATTCCCTTGGATAGGGACATGGAATACCCGTCTTCTTCACTTCTTGAGCCGTCATCAAAGCGTTGACTTTGTTTTCAAGCTCTTTTATTTTCCCATCATCGTCTATGTCTTCATTCGAAGAATGTTGTGGAGAACGAGTTAGACCACCCCCTGTGAGAGGTGTTATTGAACTACCCCCAATCTCGTTATTAGGAGGATCTGTTAGACTACCCCTAGCGTTATTGCTATTGGGAGATGTATCAGCCATAATGACTTCATCCACTTCTGGATCACTGTCATCTATAACATTCTGAATGTGGCGGCTGGATTCAGAAGGTTGAAACCGTTGAGCTAGCAATTCCCTCATTTGTTGGATAGCCAACTCCATCTCTGTCTTTATTTCAGCTCTAAATTCTTCATGTTGTTTGGCTAGAGCTTCTTGAAGTATTTGAGCGAACTGATCAGAGGTGATTGTGAGTACTTCTCTGGTTTGCCCTATGCTAGATGATGCATCATCCGAAGCGATCGCAGAACAAGTGTCCGAGAGCTCATCCTCTGATAACATTCCTTCATGCATTCTCTTGTAGTCTCTACGCCTGATAGCTCCTAGCTGGAGTCGAGACATCCGTCGGGCAATTCTTGAATCGACTTTTCCTCCCGGGGAAAAGTCGGGGTTTGGTTCACTTGAATGCCACTTAGATTTTACTTTATCAGCCATGTTGATGGTGACTTCAGGGAATTCATCCTCTTGAATAGCAAACTTCTTGCTGAAACGTCTCGGCCTGGGCTTTAACATTTCGGTGAAAAACCTCTGGAACACTGAGACTCTTTACGGGATGACTTCTCGTTTGGCGTAGTGATATTCCGACAATGTTGCTTTAATATGTCGCGCACAGGAACAATGAGATTTTATTTCTCGAATAATTCTCTTTCGAAATTTATTCACACCCACAGCTTGATAGTACAATTCATCGGTATGATAGCCGGAAAATCCTATCGTCTGTTGGTATGACCCCCCAGGCATAAGATGTCTTTTGACGAACACGTCTTCTTCTGAGGGTGTAAAGCCTCGTTGGCATTCTCAGGAAAATTATTGTTGCCTTTGAGCGATCCAAGGTTGTGTCAAGAGTCACACGTTTAGAATCACCCCCTTGCGGGTGCGGAGTCTTAACGGGCTCCGAATGCTGATTTTGCACAACTCCTGACTTTGGAATCCAAACTTTGCAGAGTTTTGGTGGTTCTTTGGCCACCGTTTCCTTGTTTCTTTCTCGTCTTTGTTGTAAGAGAGCACGGACATGAGCAGCGTTTGCACGACGCTTTTGTATACGTTCTTTGAGGGTCGAGCGAGCCCTTTTGACAAAAGTCCATTCATCCATCGTTAATTTAGCAGAGATATGAGTGATTGGTTGTCGAGACAACTGAACCACTCGATACCTCCTCGACTCTAGGTCCGCATGATAATGAACCCCGTCGGTTTGTTCTAAGGCATTAGCTATTTGTCGAGCGTGGCACTGACGTTGTCTCTGACGAGCCCTCTTCGTCAGTGTTGGCGAACTTCGATCAAACGATTCCTTATTTAGGGAGGAATCATTATGAGCAGAGCTTCCGGCTTTGGGGGTCGTTGGGATAATGTTGCGAGGGGAGGCCTCGGTAATAATTGGGTGAGAGTCTTCACCTTGGGCCTTCTTTAACGTATACGCCTTCTTCAACCGTGAGATCCTCTTGTACTTGTGAGACAATGAAGATCTTGAAGAGGATGATGAGAGATATTCCTCAAACTTGGTTTGGTCGAACTCGTACTTGACCGTGGATTCAACTAGGATCTTGATCGGCTGCGACACGACGGTCTCGGTAACGAGACCGTTGGCTCCCACTGTGGTCGCCAGTTTATTTGCGTCAAAAGTTGGTCTCGTTGTGGAATTCATTATATCTTCGATCGATTACAATAAATTCAAAGGAATAGTCTTTTTATAAGACCTCTTTTACACAACAAAAGAAAATTACAACTCTTGAGAAACAAACGCAGGATCGTTGTTTGGATCGCTGCTTGCGTGGGATCTTTGCCTGTGCCGGGAGCGCTTTGACTCGTGGACCACCAAATCACAGATTCTGATTGAATCGTGAGGGGTTTAATGATTCTTCCTTCGTTTATCGAAGTGAGAATTTTAAACGAGATCTTATCAAAGTAAGATAGTCGTTCTTCTTGAAATCAAGTCAAAGCTCGAATCTCAAGGAATTACCAGAAGCCCAAGAACTCTGCTCTGTCTGCTCTGAAATCAGCCCCCCCTCAAAAATGGCCTTCGGGGGGGTATTTATAACCTCCAGGACAAAATCTTCTTCTGAGACAGTGTTTGCTGTCTCGGCGGCCGAGACAGCAAAGACTGTCTCGGGTTCCGAGATAGTAAACACTGTCTCGGGTTTCGAGACAGTAAATACTGTCTCGGAAATCCTCAACCGCCCAGCAGTTTTCTTGTAACTGCCTTCCCACGTTTTACAACTCCGTTATTTTGGCAGTTATCAACGTGATTCTCATCCACAACGTTTTCCACGTTCTTGAACAGTTGGTGGCCACGTGTCGGCGGTTACAAAACAGTTTCTGATCTTTTGAAAGCTGTCTCGCGGGCGAGACGTCTCGCGTGCGAGACAGAAATATGTCTCGCATGGCGAGACAGCAAAAGCCTGTCTCGCATACGAGACAGCAAAAGGCTTTGCCTCGCCGTGCGAGATAGCAAATGCTGTCTCGCACGGCGAGACAATAAAGACTGTCTCGAGTGCGAGATAGTCTATACTTGTGTTCTTTTAATTTTTTGGATGATTTCTTTTTGAGCTGTATTTGGATATCTTTCAGCATTTTTTGACGTCTACAGCGGCAATCAGATTAGACAACAATTTTATTTACCAAACTAAGACCGAGTTATTGAATTGAGCTTATCCTTGATAAAACTATTTTATCACTTCGCCAAATAGCCCGATAGTGGCAATTGGATGGGGTTGGCCCACAATCTGCGCTGAGCCAATCCTTTTTCGAGCCAGATTTGACCAGAGTTGTTAATATTTGAATCGGGTTTGACTCGGTTCGATCTTAAAGTGGGTAGTATACGGGTCTATTTCTAAATCCCAAGCCTGAGCACGAACCCAACGCAGTTCGGACCAGACCCGAGCCCTGAACCTGACACGCACTCAACCCCCGCATTGGCATTACTCAACATGTGCATGTTTTTCAAGTCATCCTCAAAGAGTAACAAAATCTCAGCCAATAGGTCAAAATTCATCTAAGTCAAGTTTTAAAAAGGAATCAAAAGACCAGAAAAATGTTAACAACTCTCGTCAAGTAGGGGGGTTGGTTTTTTATCCCCTAGTTATGAGGCAAAATTGGGCTAGGCGGCAATCAGTTTAGACAACAATTTTATTTGCCAAACTAGGATTGAGTTATTGAATTGAGCTTATCCTTACTAAAACTGTTTTAGCACTTCACCAAATAGCCCGATAGTGGCAACTGGACGGGGTTGGCCCACAATCTGCGCTGAGCCAATCCTTTTTCGATCCAGATTTGACCAGAGTTGTTAACATTTGAATCGGGTTTGACCTGGTTCGATCTTAAAGTGGGTAGTATACGGGTCTATTTCTAAATCCCAAGCCGGAGCACGAACCGAACGCAGTTCGGACCAGACCCGAGCCCTGAACTTGACACGCACTTCACCCCCGCATTGACATTACTCAATATGTGCATGTTTTTCAAGTCATCCTCAAAGAGTAACAAAATCTCAGCCAATAGGTCAAAATTCATCTAAGTCAAGTTTTAAAAAGGAATCAAAAGACCAGAAAAATGTTAACAACTCTGGTCAAGTAAGGGGGTTGGTTTTTTATCCCCCAGTTATGAGGCAAAATTGGGCTAGGCGACAATCAGTTTAGACAACAATTTTATTTGCCAAACTAGGATTGAGTTATTGAATTGAGCTTATCCTTACTAAAACTGTTTTAGCACTTCGCCAAATAGCCCGATAGTGGCAATTGGACGGGGTTGGCCCACAATCTGCGCTGAGCCAATCCTTTTTCGAGCCAGATTTGACCAGAGTTGTTAATATTTGAATCGGGTTTGACCCGGTTCGATCTTAAAGTGGGTAGTATACGGGTCTATTTCTAAATCCCAAGCCTGAGCACGAACCCAACGCAGTTCGGACAAGACCCGAGCCCTGAACCTGACACGCACTTCACCCCCGCATTGACATTACTCAATATGTGCATGTTTTTCAAGTCATCCTCAAAGAGAAACAAAATCTCAGCCAATAGGTCAAAATTCATCTAAGTCAAGTTTTAAAAAGGAATCAAAAGACCAGAAAAATATTAACAACTCTGGTCAAGTAGGGGGTTGGTTTTTTATCCCCCAGTTATGAGGCAAAATTGGGCTAGGCGGCAATCTATTTAGACAACAATTTTATTTGCCAAACTAGGATTGAGTTATTGAATTGAGCTTATCCTTACTAAAACTGTTTTAGAACTTCGCCAAATAGCGCGATAGTGACAATTGGACGGGGTTGGCCCACAATCTACGCTGAGCCAATCCTTTTTCGAGCCAGATTTGACCAGAGTTGTTAACATTTGAATCGGGTTTGACCCGGTTCGATCTTAAAGTGGGTAGTATACGGGTCTATTTCTAAATCCCAAGCCTGAGCACGAACCCAATGCAGTTCGGACCAGACCCGAGCCCTGAACCTGACACGCACTCAACCCCCGCATTGACATTACTCAACATATGCATGTTTTTCAAGTCATCCTCAAAGAGTAACAAAATCTCAGCCAATAGGTCAAAATTCATCTAAGTCAAGTTTTAAAAAGGAATCAAAAGACCAGAAAAATGTTAACAACTCTGGTCAAGTAGGGGGGTTGGTTTTTTATCCCCCAGTTATGAGGCAAAATTAGGCTAGGCGGCAATCTGTTTAGACAACAATTTTATTTGCCAAACTAGGATTGAGTTATTGAATTGAGCTTATCCTCACTAAAACTGTTTTAGCACTTCGCCAAATAGCCCGATAGTGGCAATTGGATGGGGTTGGCCCACAATCTGCGCTGAGCCAATCCTTTTTCGAGCTAGATTTGACCAGAGTTGTTAACATTTGAATCGGGTTTGACCTGGTTCGATCTTAAAGTGGGTAGTATACGGGTCTATTTCTAAATCCCAAGCCTGAGCACGAACCGAACGCAGTTCGGACCAGACCCGAGCCCTGAACTTGACACGCACTTCACCCCCGCAATGACATTACTCAATATGTGCATGTTTTTCTATTCATCCTCAAAGAGTAACAAAATCTCAGCCTATAGGTCATAATTCATCTAAGTCAAGTTTTAAAAAGGAATCAAAAGACCAGAAAAATGTTAACAACTCTGGTTAAGTAGGGGGGTTGGTTTTTTATCCCCCAGTTATGAGGCAAAATTGGGCTAGGCGGCAATCAGTTTAGACAATAATTTTATTTGCCAAACTAGGATTGAGTTATTGAATTGAGCTTATCCTTACTAAAACTATTTTAGCACTTCGCCAAATAGCCCGATAGTGGCAATTGGACGGGGTTGGCCCACAATCTGCGCTGAGCCAATCCTTTTTCGAGCCAGATTTGACCAGAGTTGTTAACATTTGAATCGGGTTTGACCCGGTTCGATCTTAAAGTGGGTAGTATACGGGTCTATTTCTAAATCCCAAGCCTGAGCACGAACCCAACGCAGTTCGGACCAGACCCGAGCCCTGAACCTGACACGCACTCAACCCCCACATTGGCATTACTCAACATGTGCATGTTTTTCAAGTCATCCTCAAAGAGTAACAAAATCTCAGCCAATAGGTCAAAATTCATCTAAGTCAAGTTTTAAAAAGGAATCAAAAGACCAGAAAAAATGTTAACAACTCTGGTCAAGTAGGGGGGTTGGTTTTTTATCCCCCAGTTATGAGGCAAAATTGGGCTAGGCGGCAATCAGTTTAGACAACAATTTTATTTGCCAAACTAGGATTGAGTTATTGAATTGAGCTTATCCTTACTAAAACTGTTTTAGCACTTCGCCAAATAGCCCGATAGTGGCAATTGGACGGGGTTGGCCCACAATCTGCGCTGAGCCAATCCTTTTTCGAGCCAGATTTGACCAGAGTTGTTAACATGTGAATCGGGTTTGACCCGGTTCGATCTTAAAGTGGGTAGTATACGGGTATATTTCTATATCCCAAGCCTGAGCACGAACCCAACGCAGTTCGGACCAGACCCGAGCCCTGAACCTGACACACACTCAACCCCCGCATTGACATTACTCAACATGTGCATGTTTTTCATGTCATCCTCAAAGAGTAACAAAATCTCAGCCAATAGGTCAAAATTCATTTAATTCAAGTTTTAAAAAGGAATCAAAAGACCAGAAAAATGTTAACAACTCTGGTCAAGTAGGGGGGTTGGTTTTTTATCCCCAAGTTATAAGGCAAAATTGGGCTAGGCGGCAATCTATTAAGACAACAAGTTTATTTGCCAAACTAGGATTGAGTTATTGAATTGAGCTTATCCTTACTAAAACTGTTTTAGCACTTCGCCAAATAGCCCGATAGTGGCAATTGGACGGGGTTGGCCTACAATCTGCGCTAAGCCAATCCTTTTTCGAGCCAGATTTGACCAGAGTTGTTAACATTTGAATCGGGTTTGACCCGGTTCGATCTTAAAGTGGGTAGTATACGGGTCTATTTCTAAATCCCAAGCCTGAGCACGAACCCAACGCAGTTCGGACCAGACCCGAGCCCTGAACCTGACACGCACTCAACCCCCGCATTGGCATTACTCAACATGTGCATGTTTTTCAAGTCATCCTCAAAGAGAAACAAAATCTCAGCCAATAGGTCAAAATTCATCTAAGTCAAGTTTTAAAAAGGAATCAAAAGACCAGAAAAATATTAACAACTCTGGTCAAGTAGGGGGGTTGGTTTTTTATCCCCCAGTTATGAGGCAAAATTGGGCTAGGCGGCAATCTGTTTAGACAACAATTTTATTTGCCAAACTAGGATTGAGTTATTGAATTGAGCTTATCCTTACTAAAACTGTTTTAGCACTTCGCCAAATAGCCCGATAGTGGCAATTGGACGGGGTTGGCCCACAATCTACGCTGAGCCAATCCTTTTTTGAGCCAGATTTGACCAGAGTTGTTAACATTTGAATCGGGTTTGACCCGGTTCGATCTTAAAGTGGGTAGTATACGGGTCTATTTCTAAATCCCAAGCCTGAGCACGAACCCAACGCAGTTCGGACCAGACCCGAGCCCTGAACCTGACACGCACTCAACCCCCGCATTGGCATTACTCAACATGTGCATGTTTTTCAAGTCATCCTCAAAGAGTAACAAAATCTCAGCCAATAGGTCAAAATTCATCTAAGTCAAGTTTTAAAAAGGAATCAAAAGACTAGAAAAATGTTAACAACTCTGGTCAAGGTGGGGGGTTGGTTTTTTATCCCCCAGTTATGAGGCAAAATTGGGCTAGGCGGCAATCAGTTTAGACAACAATTTTATTTGCCAAACTAGGATTGAGTTATTGAATTGAGCTTATCCTTACTAAAACTGTTTTAGCACTTCGCCAAATAGCCTGATAGTGGCAATTGGACGGGGTTGGCCCACAATCTGCGCTGAGCCAATCCTTTTTCGAGCCAGATTTGACCAAAGTTGTTAACATTTGAATTGGTTTTGACCCGGTTCGATCTTAAAGTGGGTAGTATACGGGTCTATTTCTAAATCCCAAGCCTGAGCACGAACCCAACGCATATCGGACCAGACCCGAGCCCTGATATTGACACGCACTTCACCCCCGCATTGACATTACTCAACATGTGCATGTTTTTCAAGTCATCCTCAAAGAGTAACAAAATCTCAGCCAATAGGTCAAAATTCATCTAAGTCAAGTTTTAAAAAGGAATCAAAAGACCAGAAAAATGTTAACAACTCTAGTCAAGTAGGGGGGTTAGTTTTTTATCCCTCAGTTATGAGGCAAAATAGGGCTAGGCGGCAATCAGTTTAGACAACAATTTTATTTGCCAAACTAGGATTGAGTTATTGAATTGAGCTTATCCTTACTAAAACTGTTTTAGCACTTCGCCAAATAGCCCGATAGTGGCAATTGGACGGGGTTGGCCCACAATCTGCCCTGAGCCAACCCTTTTTCGAGCCAGATTTGACCAGAGTTGTTAACATTTGAATCGGGTTTGACCCTGTTCGATCTTAAAGTGGGTAGTATACGGGTCTATTTCTAAATCCCAAGCCTGAGCACGAACCCAACGCAGTTCGGACCAGACCCGAGCCCTGAACTTGATACGCACTTCACCCCCGCATTGACATTACTCAATATGTGCATGTTTTTCAAGTCATCCTCAAAGAGTAACAAAATCTCAGCCAATAGGTCAAAATTCATCTAAGTCAAGTTCTAAAAAGTAATCAAAAGATCAGAAAAATAATTTTGACAACGAAGACATGAATAGGATCTTACATGAATAGGAGTATGAAAGTGGATCAATGACAAGACATCTTCTCAAAGAATCTAATGCCACAAGTGGAGCTCATTACTGAATAATTTGAGAATATGAAAGTGGCCAGCTAGGCTTTTAAGTCCCTATCTTAGTTATTCAAGAAGTTGGACGCAAATATCAAAAGGGAGGATACAGCGCGCATTAACCAAAAAGTAGCTGAAGCCTCTCTTTAAGAAAATCACCTAATGTTGAAAAAGGACTGTCGTTTTCATATGAACAAGGTTTGGTTTGCTAATTGTCGTCGTCATAACATTCTCGTCCCTTGTAATTAATATAACTAATTTGGTACTATGAAATAGATGCAAAAGAGGAGGACTTCCCGCCTTCATAAATATGACATTCTTGTTGATTAACGAAGGCAATAATGATGATTCAACCAAAGGGCCCATAGACTTCCCAGCCTCCACTGGCTGGAAGCAGGAAATAATTGGGAAAAATATTAGGGGGTGTTTGTTTGCATGCAAGTGAAAGATGAAAGTGAGAAAGTTACTTTCAATTAACAATTAAGGTGTTTGTTTTTATGTAAATGGTTATGAAAGTGAGATGCAAGAAAGTTACCACATATGATTTAATACAATTTTGACTTCTCCTAAAAAAATGGTGAAGTCATCTTAATTATAATGTAACTAATTTAATTAAATAATTTTAATTATACTCTCTAATTAATCTTATTTTGCCACGTCCTCTTCACATTGTACTTTCGATAATAATTTAATTTTTCAAACAAACACTGTATTTCAGTTACGTTCTGACACGGATGTAAAAGTTATTTGCAAAAAAAAAAAGTAATTTACATATTTTAAATTCACTTTCAGATTGCCAAACACCCTCTCGTCAATCCGTGTCTACGATTATTTTTATTAAGAAATGGAGTGATAAGGTTCAACAAAATCTTACTGTTAGTCGTTGCAATCCCTAGTAAAAATAAAAAAATATAGCTATAACTAGATCGCATATAATTAGTCAATTGATTCGGAATTTTTGTAAGAGTGGTGTTAGGGGCACACCCCCTACCACACCACCAACCACAACCCCCTCTCTCATCGCTACAGTAAACCAGGCCTCACATGAGATTTTAAAAATTTTAAAATCCCATGTGAGGCCCGGTTTACTGTAACGATGGGAGAGGGTGCTATGGTTGGTGGTGTATCAGGGGGTGTGCCCCTAACATTATTTTTTTTTAAATACCCTTCCAAAGTGAGATCGGAACAGCACAATCCAATATTTTAACCCACGGTAACTGAACATAGACTACATCACATCAACCAGCATTTTTCCCAACAACGCGTGGAGTCGAGAAAGGTAAGCTAATGCATCTCGAGATCACCAACCCACGATCTCATGCTGACTTATCCATCACTTATTGGCCTCATCACACGTAGGGCTGCGTAATCGGCCTATCGGTTTCTTCGGTTTAGATCGGTTTGTTCGGTTTTCACTTAGCTATAAATGTTATATCAAAATTTAATTTTACCTCTAATCTGTTGATGAATAAAGAAGTCTCTTACATTTCAATTTATTAAAATTCATAAACTATTATATGCTACTGAATATTAGATGTAGAAATCAAAATCTTATTCCTACTAAAGATTACATAAATTTTTTTAGAGAACTTACATAAAGAACTAAAGTGATCTCAATATGATAGACAAAGTAAATAAAAAAATATGTAAATAACTTGGATGTTGGGCAGGGGCGGCCCCGAGGTTTGGGTTGCCCTAGCCCAATCCAATTTTGGTTGCCCCTTATATTAAAAATTTGTTACGAACAATAACGATAAAAATGAATACATATAATACCATTTAGCATTCTATATTGGGCTCAAACTGATAATATTCTCTTGCAAAATCAATATTCATATAAGAAAAAATTATAGTTGTGCTACAATTTAATTCAAAGAAAAACACTTCTCCTTGAATTTTTTGAAGCGAATTCTTTAATTAAGTCATCATACTCGAGTTTCTCGAAGTATTCATTTTCAATTGATATCATTGCCAATCCATTCAATCAATCTTGTGACATGGTAGTGTGAAGATAACATATATGAAATCACAACAATAAACTAAACTGATGCCGAAACAAAGACTTAGTAATATCATTATTATTAAAACAATCAAACAATTAATCTAGATAGCAATCCAATAATATGAATGCCATCAAATCAAAGTTAAATTGAGATTATAATTAAAACCAAATAGAAATATATCAGATTATCGTCCATTAGGATTTTCGAGTTTTAGATGACTAGAAGACATATTTTAAATTCACTTTCAGATTGCCAAACACCCTCTCGTCAATCCGTGTCTACGATTATTTTTATTAAGAAATGGAGTGATAAGGTTCAACAAAATCTTACTGTTAGTCGTTGCAATCCCTAGTAAAAATAAAAAAATATAGCTATAACTAGATCGCATATAATTAGTCAATTGATTCGGAATTTTTGTAAGAGTGGTGTTAGGGGCACCCCCCCTACCACACCACCAACCACAACCCCCTCTCTCATCGCTACAGTAAACCAGGCCTCACATGAGATTTTAAAAATTTTAAAATCCCATGTGAGGCCCGGTTTACTGTAACGATGGGAGAGGGTGCTATGGTTGGTGGTGTATCAGGGGGTGTGCCCCTAACATTATTTTTTTTTAAATACCCTTCCAAAGTGAGATCGGAACAGCACAATCCAATATTTTAACCCACGGTAACTGAACATAGACTACATCACATCAACCAGCATTTTTCCCAACAACGCGTGGAGTCGAGAAAGGTAAGCTAATGCATCTCGAGATCACCAACCCACGATCTCATGCTGACTTATCCATCACTTATTGGCCTCATCACACGTAGGGCTGCGTAATCGGCCTATCGGTTTCTTCGGTTTAGATCGGTTTGTTCGGTTTTCACTTAGCTATAAATGTTATATCAAAATTTAATTTTACCTCTAATCTGTTGATGAATAAAGAAGTCTCTTACATTTCAATTTATTAAAATTCATAAACTATTATATGCTACTGAATATTAGATGTAGAAATCAAAATCTTATTCCTACTAAAGATTACATAAATTTTTTTAGAGAACTTACATAAAGAACTAAAGTGATCTCAATATGATAGACAAAGTAAATAAAAAAATATGTAAATAACTTGGATGTTGGGCAGGGGCGGCCCCGAGGTTTGGGTTGCCCTAGCCCAATCCAATTTTGGTTGCCCCTTATATTAAAAATTTGTTACGAACAATAACGATAAAAATGAATACATATAATACCATTTAGCATTCTATATTGGGCTCAAACTGATAATATTCTCTTGCAAAATCAATATTCATATAAGAAAAAATTATAGTTGTGCTACAATTTAATTCAAAGAAAAACACTTCTCCTTGAATTTTTTGAAGCGAATTCTTTAATTAAGTCATCATACTCGAGTTTCTCGAAGTATTCATTTTCAATTGATATCATTGCCAATCCATTCAATCAATCTTGTGACATGGTAGTGTGAAGATAACATATATGAAATCACAACAATAAACTAAACTGATGCCGAAACAAAGACTTAGTAATATCATTATTATTAAAACAATCAAACAATTAATCTAGATAGCAATCCAATAATATGAATGCCATCAAATCAAAGTTAAATTGAGATTATAATTAAAACCAAATAGAAATATATCAGATTATCGTCCATTAGGATTTTCGAGTTTTAGATGACTAAAGGGAGATGAACTTTTTAACAATTAAACAGTATTACCTCTTTCTATCTTTCAACTTTGATAAGCTTCTTTTAAACTTATGGAGACCGTGAGAAACTAGTCAGAATGCATAACTGTGCCACCCAAATAGCTAAATCAAATCTAATTCACAGTTTCAAAACAAAAACGTAGACGAAACCGCCCAAACATCATAACCCATAATTCAACAACTAATATTCAGCCAAGATTCAAAATCAGAAATCTTAATTTCATTGCAAAACATCAAAACCCCAAATTTTCGTCCAAAAAAACCCTAAAATTATTTATTTAAAAAATTACCTGATTATGTTTCTTTGATGGACCGATCGGCCGTCGACGTCAATAAGTCGATTCAGATTCTCTCAGTCTTTTGGGTGACTGGATCGGACTGTCGGAGGAGGAGTCGGCGGGGTGGTCCGAATGATGGGAGCAGAGTCAGGAAGGAGGAGTTGGAGGCTGACGGAACAGAGAAGGCGAAATAGAGCGGTGTCTCCGTCGATTCAGATTCTCTCCGTTTTTTTTTTCTTTTTTTGTGAGCGGCGGAACATAGACGAGAAGGAGGAGAGGAGGCTGACGGAAATAAAGAAGGAGTTGGGTAGGGCTTTGGGTATTAATAAGAGTTTTTACTAATAGAACCCCTAACAATTTTTGCATAAAAGTCCTCTTACAAAGTCCACTTCGAAAATTATTACGGCTTGAGGGGTGAAGGATGTAATCGCAATGGTTGCCCTCGGCCCTGGGTTGCCCTAGCCCCGGGGCTTGGTGGGCTTACCCCAGGGCCGACCCTGATGTTGGGTATAGTTTCTATAAAATTATAAGTCTGATCCAAAGAGAAGTCTGATCCAAAAATGTATCAAACGAGGAGAAAAATCAAAAAAATGTTAGAATCAATATTATGGTTTAAGTTTCTTACATCCAAAGTGGCTTGGTACAAAATAGAAGAAGCGAATATGTAATAGAGAGGGATAGAGAACTAGAGATAATGAAAAGCTCTAGAATTGAAGAGGACACTATTGTTGGGATATTTTATCGCTATCAAGTTGCATGAGAAAAAATTATATCAAGCTGCAAAAGAGTAACTCAATATTAATTATAATGGGTCGGGTTTAAACGGATGTAAATAATATTAGAATGGGTAATACAATTCGGTCGGTTCGGTGGGTTCGAGTTGAAAAAACTTCAACCCGACCCGAACTCTAATAAAAACCGAACCGCATTGTTACATTTCAACTGATTCGATTGGTTTGTTCGGTTTGAACTGAACTATGCTCACCCATAATCATATGCCTTCAAATATTAAGTACTTACCAAGTAACAACAGAACGACGTAAAATACTCAATAGTAATTGTCACTAACAACCCATTATTAAAAAAAAAAAAGGTATACACTGAAGCGCAACAGGAAAAGTAAGAATCTTTCACTTCAAAAATGCTTTTCATTCCTACTAGATTCCATGCTCAAAAGCATTAAAGTTCCTAATCTTAACTTTGCAATACAAAAGTTGATGCAAATCTTCGAAAAGAGGCGCTCATGGCCTTTAACAAGCTCAAAAGATGAAGTTATACAAAGGCAACCAACAAAATTAGTTTTATATTAAGCAATAATGGACTCCCGAGGCATAAAGACAACAAAAAAACCAAATTAAAATGCTGTCACCATCTTGGTAGCGCATTTAGAGCTAATCATGAAGCTTGAGTTCCCATCCAGAGTACTGCGACCCAAAATACGCATAAAATAATAGTAGTTAGGAAAATGATGGGTGCCCATACATTAAAGATCCTCAGAATATGGGGGCACAAGTAGATTAGCATTACACCAAACTAAGCTAAAATATTACATATGCCAATAGTATAGGTCCATAAAATACTTAAAAGAGTAATCTAAGAAAACTTATAAACCAGAAGTTCCCTAAAAAAATTCTCAAGGGAAGCCTTTAGATGATGCCGATTTTGTTGGCAACATCAAGAGCATCATAATCCGGTGTCAGCCTCACATAAGCCTTCTTCGTTCCATCAGGCCTGCATCAAGGGAAAAAAGCATCAGAAACCGAATACAACAACAGAGCTTTTAAATGTTTCAGAAACCGAATACAACAACAGAGCTTTTAAATGTTTAGCGTCGGCTACATGAATCATATTCTTCCATTCAGTCTGTCTAGGATTTACCTACTCTGTCAAGTTACCCACCATCACATCCTTATCAATTGCATCCAAACAGATTCTCTTATGTCTTCTCTACTTCCTCTTTGCTCCCTTAAGTATAAGGTTAATTGCAAAAAGACCCCCATAATATCACACTCTGGAACTTAATAACCCCTGCAGTTTTCTTTTGGCATATAGACCCGTACATGGAATTTTTTTCCTCTTTTACCATCAGATAGATTCACTAATTTCACCCCGGTTATTCTTCTTTCGATCATTGGCTAAACCTAAATTTTGTACCGTATCAGGCCGTCCTATTAGTACGTCGAACTGGGCCGATTTATCAGATTCTAATATTCTTGACTGATTCGGTCGAATATGTAGAACAATCAATAGTTATTAATTATTATTTGTAATTTCTGACCAATAAAAAACTTGAATCCTTTATATCAAAAAACAAAGGGGTAATATCTGCCAAAATTTCACCCAGGGTAAAACAAAACACAGGGTAAAAAGGTCAAACAAAATTTCACCCAGGGGGGTCTATCTACCAAAATCAAATTGCAGGGGTCATAAGTTCCGAAGTGTGATACTAGATAGGGTCTGTGTAATTATCCATTAATTATAATCATATCAGTTATCACCTTTCCTAATTGGTCTAGTGGCCATACCAAATGAATATTTCAATTCCAGGAGGAAGGACATAAAGTGCTGATGAATAAAAATTCACTGACCTGATCAGAGTGTTAACCTTCCTAGTCTGGATATCATACATTTTCTTCACCGCCGCTTTGATCTTTTTCTTGTCTGCCCTGATGTCCACTATGAAGACAAGTGTGTTGTTGTCTTCAATTTTTTTCATGGCAGATTCCGTTGTCAAAGGATATTTGAGAATCTGATAGTGATCAAGCTTGTTTCTGGGGGTTGCGCTGATTCTGGGATACTTAGGGTTTCTATCCTTCTTCAGAGTCTTAGGACGATGAAAAGTAACAGAAGTACGAATCTTCTTGACCTTCTTCTTAATGGTTGAAGCCCCTGATTTGACAGCCTTGGCAACCTTCAAGGCCTGTGTCTTGCCATCAGCTTTCTTTGCGGTAGCTGCAGCCAGAGAGTTAAAGAAGCATGATGACAAAAGCTACAGAAACTCTAACAACACACTACTTTAAACCATAATTGGAAATCAGAAGAGGAGGCCAGAAACAGAATATGCTGGGTATAACTATCAATAAATGTAGTCACAGTATCCTAGATAGATCCTACACAGTAAAAATAAGACATTTTCCATCTGAATTCAAAAGAAAATTTTTACCAAAGAGGTACAACTATGTGCATTTTTTTCTTAAGGGAGCAAACCATGAAGAAAAATAAATCACTATTTTGGAATAATACAACAATAATAGAATAATATATGATATATCTGGCAAGTGGTGATTAAGAAAACGTTATTTTTCTTCAAGGCAATATCACTTCAAGAAAAACTCATGTCATAACAAAACCATCCAACATTTTGTTTTCTTCATTGAGCAAGAACATTAAAATTTAAACTTTCATATCCTTCTCATGTCAAAAGTATATTGTTTGTACAGTCGGCAATATACTATACACTTTTGTGATTAATCTGCTTCCAAATGCACTTAGCATAGTACTCCTCCATGTTGATATCAAAAATTGAACTCAATTTTGACTAAAGTATTTTGACAAAGATGTAATTAGCCAAAAAATATTTTTTTTCTTGAATCCATGTCTTTCATCTATAATAATAATGAGAAATTTTCAAAATAGACCCTTTTACAATTTTATTCTCCAAAATCGACTCATTTCAAATTTATTTACAAAAATCGACCTAATTTCGATCACATTAGTAGCGCAAGCTGAAATAGGGTCGATTTTAAAAAATCGCTTCTTAGAAAGTAAACTTTTGACTTAGTTAAAACCGGGTCGATTTTTGCGAATATGTTTGAAATGGGTCGATTTTGGTGAATAAAATTATAAATAGGTCAGTTTTGAAAATTTCTCCATAATAATACATGTCCACTACCAGAATGAAACAAGACCCTTGTTCTACAATGCAATAAGTTTTTTTTTTCCTTTTTAACTTTTTTAACAAGTAGCCTATGTTACAGCTCGGACCTCCCGCAACCCAACCTCACTGCACTAGTGCATAACCAAGCTTTAATGACAAAGAAGAGTAGTTCTGGGTTTCAATGATCCTAATAATAAAATATTTATTCAATTCTTTAAGGCAATTACCATGCCTTGGGCAATGCGATTTTATATACACTATACGAACAACTTCAAAAAACAACAATACATACACTAATCAAGGTTGTTGATAGCGGATCGCGACGCGTCGCGGCGTGGTACCGCTTAGGCTATTTCGGGCTATTGCGGCAAAATAGCGGCAAATAGCACACAGTCAAATAGCGGTCAAATATAAATATATTTAAATATTCTAAATAATAAGAAAAATCATGGGCAAAAAACTTTCTCTGTTTTGCATGAAAGAAAGAATTGCAAATCCTGTGCTATGACCTCTCCAGCAAGATTGAACTATGGGGAGAAAACTCTCATGCTCAACCCACATAGATAAAAATTCTAAATGGCATTCCTATTGACATCCTCTTTAATTAAACTAACCAGTTAATTGATAAGCTTCTTGTATAAATGAACTATGAAGAAATTCAAGAAACTGTCACCGGAGGGAAGCTCGTCGGAGACTCGGAAGTCATCGCTGGAACCGTGCAAGTCACTAGGAGCTGGGGCTGGAGCGGAAGTAGCTGGAGCTGGAGCGGAAGTTGCTAGAGAGAAGCAATCGGGAGGCGCTGGAGCGGAGACTCGGAGAGAAGGAATCGTTGTGGGAATCGTCGTGGAATCGTCGTGGAATCATCGTGGAAAGAAGGAATCGTCGTGGAATCGGAGAGAGAGAGGCGGAAGTCGCTGGAGCAATCGGGAGGCGGCTAGGGTTCGGGAGTGGGAGAGAAGGAATCGTCCCGGGAAAGGGTTTAATTGTAATGAGTCGGGTTCGGGTCAGGTTCGAACCGAAAAACTTCATATATGTGCGATAACGGTTTAGCGGGTTTAGCGGGTTTAGCGGCTTTAACCGCTTTTACACGCTATTCGAATGAATAGCGGATTTTCCTGCTTAAGCCAGCCGCAAAACCCCTATGCATACCCCTATGCATAGGGCTGAAGGGCCGCGACCGCTATTCGCGCCGCTATGGCCCGGCTATTTACAACACTGACACTAATATTCTAGATATTCGTATGAACCTTCAACTTGCCATTCTTTTAAGTAATTTATGAAACAACTCACCTATTTACAATTATCGTGGATCTCTTTTTTTTTGACTTTATAACAATGATGGTTATTTAGAAGTTGTAGTGTTTTCTCTTCTATCTCATAGAATCCCCGGTTCTAAACAATAATAATTTTCACTATGATTGTAATGTCTCAGAATATCACTGTGATTGTCATTTAGTAATAATTTAGTAATAAGAAAACATCAACACAACTCTAAGATAAAAAGACAAAATAAAGAGTGTAGGCATACCTTTAGCAGGTGGCGCCATCAGATTATCAACAACAGCTTCTGCTAATAAACCAGCTGCATATGAAATAGCAATAAGTCAGAAATGCAAGGCGCAAAACTAAAAAGATAAAAGTGCCACAAAAAGAAAAGATTCTAATAACTGTTGACCCAAAACACAGTCGGGAACGTTCAAGGGTGAGAAGAGGATAGTATTAAATTCTTTGGTTAGGTTTGGTCTGGGGTAAAAAAAAAACAGACTACAATTACCTGATTTCATGTGAAGTGACAGCTTGTGCAATAAAAAGGGCCAAATGCAAACTAGGTTGAGTAATAAACAATCATACCTAACCCAAAATCCTAATAGCTTGTTTTCTACACTACACAGAGAAAGAACATCTTAAAAGATATACCAACAAAAAGATGGAAAGTTCACAGGTGTTATTATCATTATATCATTCTTTAAGACGTGTCACCAATTTATCGGAACTACACCCCTTAAACATTCTATGTTTAGGTATTAAAAATATAGGCTGATCTAAAATGTGAATATTATATAACTTTTCAGATATATGTGTCAAATTTTTCTTATTCTATTATACCTTTAAAAAGATCATTAAGAAACTTATTTACTCTGAAGGCCATTGACTATGAGTACACATCCAAGTATAAACATGCTAAAACTTCAGTAATATTATTCATAGTTCCAGAAAGTGTTAAATACTATCCTTTAATGATCATTGAAACCCAACAGTTAACTCTGCTCCAAAATTCTAGAAATCAACCAAGTTTTTGAATCTATGCGCTAATTCTTTGAAACCAAAGTAGGACTGCTTGTTTTGGTCCATGGTGCAAATTTATGGGGTACATGCTTATAAAAAAAAGAGTTGAAATGAAGGGGTAAAAAGAGATTAGAACAAATAGGTGAAGAGTAAAAATGATTGGATATTCTCCACAATATCACATGGAAGACATGACAGGTGACTACACCATTGATCGGTTCACCGTGAAAATACCATCTGAGAAGTGAAGATCGGAGTTCCAGCACACTTTTGTCTCTCTGGGGAAGAACTACCATCCAAGCTCACATGAGGACTAAGTGAATGTTGAATCATAGCCTTTCAAGACTTTCCAGATTCACTAACACTCATCTAAGGCTAGAAATGCCAACAATTTCTATCCCCGAACTTTCAAGGTACTTAGAAAATACCAAGCAATCACTCTAAGACTAGTTTGGTTTACCACAGTCGAAAATCCAATAAACCAACATCCTGCAAATATCAATCTCATGCTAAAAATGGAAAATCACAGATAACCCGCTCATCTGTAGCGTTTATCACTCTCAGTAAATTTAGTTGAACTATCACTCTGATTCGCATTTTGAGAAGGATAAGTTGCATATAACCCCCTCTCTCTTCGTAAATGAGTTGAGGGGGTCTATCTGCAATGTATCCAAGTAATTGCTCTAATATATAAACACCCTAATCATGCAGAGCCAAACCAAGATATTTCTTTCAAATATTAATCCAAACTATTGCTCCATGGACATTTTCACAAAAATCATCCACTTGACATGAAAAATAATTGAAAGCAAAATCGCATCCTCGTCATAAACTCTTATCAAATCCTAACCCATACCAATGCAAGTAACACTAATTCGATCAAACAAATAAACAAACAGAGAACGCTATTGAAATCAAATCCTAGAGGGTTGAGACTTACGCTTTTGGATCGGATGCTCGCGGGCTCCCCTCGCTCCTCCTCGATCGGCCGCGGACTGAAAACCCTAGCTGCTCAAGGGTTTTAAAGAAATTCGATGAGGGTGCCGAAAATGGATCCTGGCCGTCTGATTCACGATTTAGGATTCTAATTTTTTAGTGGGCCGTTACTTTCTAGTTATTGTTAGGGCTCGATACTTGGGCTTCTTCCACGTAAACTAGCTTTATTTTTTAGAGACACCATGTAAAATATCTCCGATGTAAAAAAATTATTTTATTTTTATTTTTTTTATTGAATCTTGTTCTCGGTTTGTTTGGTTGAGAGGAGATAACGTTGCACCATTAAATCTGCACTCAATTGCATATTTAATATGATTGATTAATAATATTTAAATATCAATTGTAAATGTTGTCATACTTGGATAAATTGAAGAAAATATCCTCACACTAATAAACTTTGAGGAAATTGTCTCATACTTGGAACAAATTATAAATACCTCAAATTTGAAAAAAAAAATCAACGAAAATGCACTGAAATTTTTTTCTTTTTTTCTTTTTTTTCTTTCTTTTTTTTACGATTTTATTGTAATAATTCCCACGTTTGACGTAATGCACACACCGTGTGCACCAGAGCACTAGTAATTTTATAAGAAAGGAACTCATTGGCCTTAATAAACACCCTTAATAAAAACATTAAGGGATTATTATCATGTCATCTATCCATGCCATCAATGGTAGAGCCACATACAACAAAGTGAGGGCAAACACTCCACACTAAAATTATCTTGTTCTTGAGACCTAGTTTTGATACTGGTTTAATATTACCCCAGGCGTTAGCTGTTCTTGACGTACTGTCTCAATATTGCCCTCATTGTAAGTTATGGACCCAATTGTCCTAGCGGTCTTGGCTTCACCATTGCATGTCATCGTCAAATTAAGACTTGATCCATATTGTTGTCCGAAATTAATTAAGTAGTCTCACATTATCACATAACAGTTGACTTTTAAGAAAATGTATCTCTTATGTTTGCGAGATAATGAAATGTCAGGCCCTTAGTCAATGAGAAAAACATCAACATTGGTATTTTCTATTTTACTTCTTCTTGATGTGAGGAAAATGATAGATTGAGTCTGCAAAATTGAACTCGGTGTTGAGGGCCCCCTAATCTTCCTAGATATCTAGTGGTGATCTTCTTTTGAGATTACATAAGATACATAAGAAAAGCATCAGATCAACGATGGCGGGTTGTCAACCATCGCCACTCTACTGCCTAAGTAAGACTACTGATGATAAAAGTCAAAGCAATAGGGATTTAGGTTAGGGTCTTAAGAGGAGAATTTCATAGATCAACGTCAGCGGTTCCGATCCAAGGTCAAGATGAAGGATCCCTTTAAAACGAATGTCATTTAGGAAAATGACGACGTTAGGAAGATCACATCGTTCAGTGACTTAGTAGTATGACGATGATGATAGAAATGAAGGCACATCACTTGGTAGGCCTAAGTTAGGAAAACGAATATCATTTGGGGAAATGACGACGTTAGGAAGATCACATCGTTCAGTAACTTAGCAGTATGATGATGATGATGATGAAAACAAAAGCACATCACTTGGTAGGCCTAAGTTAGGAAAATAAATATCATTTGGGAAAATGGCGACGTTAGGAAGATCACATCGTTCAGTGACTTAGTAGTATGACGATGATGATAGAAACGAAGGCACATCACTTGGTAGGCCTAAGTTAGAAAAACGAACGTCATTTGGGGAATGATGATGTTAGGAAGATCACATCGTTCAGTGACTTAGCAGTATGATGATGCTGATGAAAACAAAGGCCTGAGTTTAGAGTGGCATATTTATACTGATTGCCTATGCATGTCAGGTGCTACAGTGCCACCATCCTAATAGCCTGCAAGTAAGTCAATGTGTCATAACCTCATTGGCCCAGGATGGTATAATCATGTAAGTTATGAAAGCAATCAGAGAGATTGGTTACCCAATTGATATCTCCTAGCATGATATGTTGAGGTTATGATACGATTTGGATTAATCATCTCCAAATAGGCTAACCACCATAAAACCAAGTATGGTTTGTAGGGTTGACAAATTGAAGTTTGATTGATTTCTTGTTTTAAGAAATGGATTCGATCACTTAGTACGAATCCCTTACAATCACTCACACTCTCTCTCGATTACAGAGGAAGAAAAGATTGATTTGACTTCTCTTTTGTTTAAAAGTGGGTTCTTGGTGGCGAAAGGATACTTCTCTCGATGCTCAAGCCGAGATTGCTTCCCGTTGACGATCAGAATAAGATCACACAAGCTTCCGACGGTCAGTCGATGATCTCCTTTTGCGCAATAGCGAAAGATCAAGGTTCCAAAGTCCAAAAGTCTCTCCCTGAATCCCTTCCTTCGTAGCCGCTCATGGCTATTTATAGGGTTTCAGCACGTAACCAACATGCTAAAATTGTAGGTAGAGGGCACAACTGTCTCCTTTAATTCAACCCACGTCGGTTAATGGGCCGAAACGTGCTCCTGAAGCATAGCACATGTTGCTGACTAGGTCTTCAAACTATTACAGCTGGATCTCTTGAGGACAACGAGCCTCACTACATTATGAGGTTCATCAGATAGAACGAGCCTCAATATGCAGCGAGGTTCGTCTTCTAAGGCCAACTTTGCAGTATAGCGAACTGTCTTCACTGACATCATCTGACGAGCTTCGTATTCACCAACGAACTTCGTCTTCGATAGCTGAGTCTAACTGTATAGCAAGTCTTGTGACTTTCCTTTTAACGAGCCTCATTTAAGCTTTAAATCTGGTGATAAGCTCCGAACCTTGTATCCAATGACGAACTCCAAGCTTTGCTTCCAATAACGAACCCTAAATCTCATATCCAACGACGAACCCTGAACCTCGTATCCAATGACGAACTTCAAACTTTGTATCCAACGGTAAACTTTGAACCTAGCTTCGCTGGGTGACGGGTCTCATCTTTGACCAAGACGAGCTTCGTTCCTATGACGACCCTCATCATATTTTGAAGTTCGGCATTTTTTAATGCCTACAAAACCCCCTTCAAAGTTTTCAGATTTGAATTGGGCTGTATGGAGTTTGAAACACTTAGAATCTTACTAGAATTCAGAATATTGTTTCTAAGCTTAACTGTGTTATGGATTGAAAATATTTCTTGAGATAGATATATGGGTAAGCTATACAGTCATTTCTTAGCTTTGTCGTTAAGAGCAAACATGATAAATCTAAACTTAATCGCATCCTTAGATAATTCTCTAATCTAAATCATAAGACAAACTTTCTCAAACTTGAATATAAAAATGTAAGCGTTTTGGAGTCATTTCTAAGAATTTCAGGAGCATGTTTATGAAGTACAGTTTGAGCTCAAAATTATCTCTATTGATATCAGAAAGCCTGATACAAGACGGGATTATGTTCCCAGTGGGATAACATATGTCTTGAAGAATAAGTAGATTAGGATTTGTCATTTCTTTAGTTTCAAAAATTAGTTCAACATAGATTAATTGATTGGTGTTATCACTAATCCAAACTTATATACACCAAAACAAATTCTTTTTAAATTTTTTTAACAAACAAGAAAATTAGGGAAAATCTAAAAATGAAGGTTAGTTAATTTTTTTGGAAAAAAACTAAAAGACCTAAAAGATAAATAAGATGAAAGATAAAAGAAAAACTTAACTAAACAAATCAAGAGCAACCACTTCAAAATAAGGACCTTTAATTCTAGAGTTAAGCCTAAACTCAACTGTACCAACTCCTAGCCAAAAACTCCTTGAGTGAAAAAATTTAAAATTTACTTGGTCAGTTAGCTAGGTAAGGATAGTACTAGAGGGAGACCAATGATCAATTAAGTAACTCTTTTCGTACGAAGCACTTTACGTAATCCTTGTACGTTGCCTTAGACACCAACAGATTTAAGTAAGTTTAAATCGGTTCACTTAAGGATTTCTTGTTCATTAATGAGCTCGAGTCCTTACGGACTAACGTCTAATAAGTTTTAAACGGCTTGAGTTTGTATAGTGAGAAATCAGTGATTTATAGGCTAAGAAAAAGGTGATAAAAATCCTCACCTTATATTGATCAAGGGGTATTTCCCTTAAGAGTATTTTTAAGTGAATGCTCAAATCATTTTAGTGAATTTCTACTAACTATATACAATGCAGTCCTAAATATTAAAAGCAACTACAAAAGGATGCAATTTTTTTTAACTAGGGTTAACAATCAAACAAATGTGAGAAAGAGAACTATTGCTTGAATTTATTATTTTATTGGTAGTTGTTCAACTGAAGGGTGAATTTTATTAGGGTCGACAAGAGAAAGTTTTTAGTTTTCATTTAGTTTCTTATTGTCTCTCTTTATGTCAAAAACTTAATTATGTTGGACAGGGTGGATTTGGGATAGCTTGAGGTCCCTTGATCCTCTTTGATGGTTGATCGCTCCGAGGGAAAGAAGATTCCTACACAAATGAGAATGTTAGAGGGTCGGAGTTGGATTCTCCAGTGGTTCCTCTGATGATTAAGTTAGTGATGATCTTAAGGGAGAGAAATATGTGAAAGAATATGTTTTTAGGTTTTCTATCATAGAGAACAGTGTACCTTCATATAGAAGACAATCTGCATAAGCATGGTCTATGTAGTCGGCTTAGTCAACCACCACTTTACACACATCAGCAGTTGGTGGTCCGAGTCATCCTTACATTTAATGAGACAGTGGCAGAATGACTAAGATGCTGGCAAAGTCCGAGGAGTCATTATGACTTTGGCAGGGGAGTAATGATGGCTCTGGCCATGCATTTAATGCGACGGTGACTAGCTGAAGTTGCTGGGGAAGACAAAGTAGACAGGTTCCCCCGTAGTTCAAGATGCCTTGCTAGGTCTGAGTGGAGATGTCTTTCATCTCAGTTCTTCAAGAGAGTCAGAGTAAGGATGCCTTTCATCTCGAACTTTTGAGAGAGTCAGTGTGAGGAAGCCTTTAATCTCAAGCTTTCTAGAGAAAGCCCAAGTGAGGAAGCCTTTCATCTTAAGTCTCAAAGTTGCCTAGTCGAGACACGTGTTGTCCTCTCAAGAGTAGTTTATACTTAGCAATTTCTATGATATAATATTATCCCCTTACACTCGAACTACAATGAGCCATTGGAGAAGAAGTGGTTCATCGCAAGCATCAGTTTGATAAAAGGGAGTCAATTTAGGAGTCCATGACTACCTAGGCTAGGAGATTGGAGATGTTTCTGCTACCTCATGATGACAAAATCCTCGCTGAGATGCTAGATTTTGGCATGCATCAAACCCTTAAGAGCTACTTGCACATCAGGGGCTCTTTAGAGCACGAACTTTACGTTCAGTTTGGGCATGCATGGGAGCATTATTTCAAGCTCTGAGAAGAGAAGGAGGCCCAGAAGTCTGTCCGAGAAGCAACCAAATTAAGGGTGGTGATGAAGGAGAGCGATCTAGTAGTGCTGAGAAGGGGTCAAGTTGACTAGAATGAGATGTGGAAATGCAGGACAAGAAGATCAAAGGTATGCTCACTGTAGCCAATTGTCGAACATGCTTGTCGAGGCTGAGACCCGGGAGAGCAATGATGCATATGAGCGGGCTCGATTAGCTTGGCTAGACGCTAAGGAGATGAGCATTCGACTAAACGAGGAGGAGACTGAGCAAGAAAGCCTGAGGTAGGAGGCCATCTAGGCTGCTCTGGAGGCCGAGCAATAGCACAGGTCATTCCTCCCTGAGATCTTCGGCACTATAGGGTTATTTCAACCACTTGGAGTCTGAGGCTTACCGGTTCAAGATTGTATTTTTCATTTTTTAAATTTTAGTATTGTATTTTTCATTTTTTAAAATTTTAAGAAAAATTGAAGACCATTATTTTCGATTAATGTTGGGTTTAGATTGATAAAGACCTTCTCGTTGAAGATCATTATTTTTAAGAAATTTTAGTTCACGCACAACATTCTTACTATGAAGTGAGACGATATAGTGAACACGTCATTAATGGGTATAAGTTTAAAACAGTGGCGACTGATGATAAGAGGGTAACACAGAATAGCAAGGTGTTGATATTAAGTGATCACACAGTCAATTATATCCGTGGTTGGATGGGGGTAAAGTTGATGAGGGGCCGCTTTCTTCCCAGAATATTTAGTTCAGAGTTGAGTGGCTGAAAAGGCTGCACATATAGAAACTCGTGTGAGGACGGGGACTGGTTCCCCCGTAGTTCATCCAGCAATCAAGTCAGCTGGTGAGCTTGAGTAGGCAAAGTGAAGAACTGTTTGAGTTCTTGTGTGTGTGAAATATGATTTGCAGAAGGAGCTCGGAAATAGTGTTTTTTACGTTACCTTGGTATTTAGAATAATGTCCCTATTTATACTAGTGGTACAAGGGGTAGAACCGTCATTGTGGCTGAGCATATGATGGGGGTGAAGAAGCATGGGCTGACGGTTGAGTCAGCTCCTACTTTATAAGTGTCGGCTGACAATTGGAGGAGAGATCACCTCAGCATTAGTGATTTGAAGCATGGCGGTACCTACATGGTCCAATGAGTCATGAAGGCTATCAGGGCTAGAGGCATGAAGCGCCTGTCATGCGTTAAATATGATGTTTATACGTTGCCAGTGGGAGAGGCTTAAGGCTGAAGTCGTCTTTTAGCTTCGCCGAGAAGTAACGTCTTTCGAGTCTCCCTTGTGAGTCATCGAATAGCTGGTCGAGTGGGCTCATTGCGAGTCGTCTTCAACAAGAGGGTTGACTAGTACAACCTTTTGAGTCGACATTGTTCGCGATGAAAATTGCCTTCATTGAATTCATTGTTATCTCAAGTAATTGCTTTTTGGTTACAAAAGTGATCACACAGTCAATTATATCCGTGGTTGGATGGGGGTAAAGTTGATGAGGGGCCGCTTTCTTCCCAGAATATTTAGTTCAGAGTTGAGTGGCTGAAAAGGCTGCACATATAGAAACTCGTGTGAGGACGGGGACTGGTTCCCCCGTAGTTCATCCAGCAATCAAGTCAGCTGGTGAGCTTGAGTAGGCAAAGTGAAGAACTGTTTGAGTTCTTGTGTGTGTGAAATATGATTTGCAGAAGGAGCTCGGAAATAGTGTTTTTTACGTTACCTTGGTATTTAGAATAATGTCCCTATTTATACTAGTGGTACAAGGGGTAGAACCGTCATTGTGGCTGAGCATATGATGGGGGTGAAGAAGCATGGGCTGACGGTTGAGTCAGCTCCTACTTTATAAGTGTCGGCTGACAATTGGAGGAGAGATCACCTCAGCATTAGTGATTTGAAGCATGGCGGTACCTACATGGTCCAATGAGTCATGAAGGCTATCAGGGCTAGAGGCATGAAGCGCCTGTCATGCGTTAAATATGATGTTTATACGTTGCCAGTGGGAGAGGCTTAAGGCTGAAGTCGTCTTTTAGCTTCGCCGAGAAGTAACGTCTTTCGAGTCTCCCTTGTGAGTCATCGAATAGCTGGTCGAGTGGGCTCATTGCGAGTCGTCTTCAACAAGAGGGTTGACTAGTACAACCTTTTGAGTCGACATTGTTCGCGATGAAAATTGCCTTCATTGAATTCATTGTTATCTCAAGTAATTGCTTTTTGGTTACAAAAGATCCGGTCTTTTTTAGATCCGGTTACAACGAAATCAAAGAAAAAGAAAAAAGATTACAACTTTCCTTTCGAACGAATTGCGAGCTCCTGTTTTGCGGTTGCTCGCTTGTGTGGGTTCTTTGCCGACGCCGGGGTTAATCCGTGGACCACCGCGCGATCTAGATCCGGTCGGATCTACACGATTTGACGGGTATTATTTCACGAAGAAAATAATAGCCGGGGAGGATTAATTCACCAAGGAAATAATCGCCCTTAGTTCTCGGGATCAAAGGCCAAGCTTTGATCCGGAGTATGATCTCGTGTAGATCTCAGATCTGATCCCTCTCTCTCTCGAACTCCTGCCTTTTGTGACGTTGATGCTCGCCGAGAACCAGATCTGAATGTTCAAGTCCTCAAGTCTTCAAAACTCCAAGCTCGATTCTCAATTCGGCAGAGTTTCGGCTCTCAAAGTTCCAACCTTTACAAATGAACCAAGGGGGCCTATTTATAGGCTCTCTGAACTGTGCCCTGGCCGGCACTGGGCCGAGCCACCTATGGGTGGCCGGCACTGGGCCGAGCCACCCATGGGTGGCTCGGCCTTGGCCGAGCCCCCCTTAGGCGTTGGGTTTTCGTCATTTTGCGTTTTCGGTTCAATCCGTGATTCGGTTGACTTAGACTCTGATTTGTTGTTCTGATTTAGCAGTAAATCCGATTCCTGATTTGGCAGTAAATCCACTTCTGAGTTCGAGTCCGAAACTGATCTTGATTCGATCGTGATTCGTCCAGGTCTGCCCTTGGTTGGATGACTCGTTGACTCTTCGAACCCTTGGCTTGATTCCACACGCGAATGGATGTATTCCGTTGCTTGCGTGCGATTCGTTAACCTCGTCGCCTCGTTGGTTCGTCGGTTTATGCCGAACTGTGCTAAGGGACCTATAAGCAATTTTATATGCCTACAGATACCCCCTCCAAAGTATTTCAGCCTCGTTCTTTTATAGAAGAGTCTGGAATACTTTGGATATGATTGTCCCAACCTTCAGTCGGTGTAACGGGACCTTAGAATGGCTTCTGTTCTTGATTCCTTCAATCCTCCAGGCTATTCGGTGCTTTATCGAATGTCTGTAAGAGTTCCGGTGCTACATTTATTGTCTGACCGTTGTCGGAATATTAAACTTGAAGTCGATTCCTGATTTCTTAATCTTTAGCTGACCATCGATTATTGGCGTTGAGTCTTTATTTGCGACGCGTTGTCCGGCGTAGTGTTGTTGAGTTATCCTTAAGAATATTTATAAAAATATTCTCCAGGAACTTCTCAACCAAAAATAGGGAATAGTTTATACTCATATACCTTATTGGAGTAATTTCTGTGCCCAAATGAGCTAAAACGGCTTGATAATGAGCCAAAAAAGGCAGTAATTAGGCTCAAAAAATCTTCTGATCCTTCCGAATATGTGGGAGAGGCAAGAATAAACCAAGGACTGAACCCTCGGTCGATTTGAAGTTGTTTCGATGCTCGATCCAGCTTCAATTTGAATTCTGGTTCAAACCAGGTCTGGTCCGGTTCAACTTGGTCTGGTCCGGTTCAACTAGGCTTGGTTCAACATTATAAAAAGGGGTCTTTTTCTCCTCATTAGGGCCGGCCCCCCTCTCTCCCTTATTTTTGGATTTCTCTTCCCTCGAGCATCCGTTCTCCCTCAAAACTTCATAGTTGCATTAGATCTAGTCTTCCTTTGGATCCTTGACTGAGAAATCCCTCAAAACTTCCATATTTAGAATTTCTCTCAGGCCCCTCGAACGCGTGTTTTGAGTCTCTTTCAAGATCTGATTTTTATTGGATCCACGAGCTTTCCCTCAGGTAAATCCTCAACCATTTTAGCATTTTTTATGCTTAATTCAATTTATGAATTTGTGGGGTCGCATGCGAGGGTTAGGATTAAGATTTGGTGCGTCGAGCTCACTTTTCAGGGGGGAGAATTGCAAAAAAGAGGAACTTTTTCTGGATCTGATTCCTTAATTTATTTTGCAGGTCTCTATGTCTCGTATTGCGAGGGGTCAATCCTCTACCGCGTCGGTTGATGGCGCGCCTCCCTCTTATGCTGGTGAGCTATTTTTGGAAATTTACAAATTAGTCCATTTTTTCTTGGAAATTTACAAATTGGTCCTTTTTATCCCCATTTTGTTCTCCTTGGTGAGGCAATCGGGAAGAGCCTTGATTCTCCTTGGCGAGGATCGACGCTTTAAAGATATGTTTTGCTTGGTCAAAACCATATCTCAAAATCAATAAAGGGGGCGTTTTGACGCTGCATTGTGCCTTATAAGGCAGGGATATATAGTCGATATACCCTATCTTATAAGTGCATAATGTGGCCAAATCGTCTCACCCTTTATAAGGCAGTGACTCTATCTTACCCATTCGTAGGATGAGTTCAACTTCCTTTTATGATTGAGACTAACAACTGTTTAAATTTTTGCTTCCAGTGGAATATCCTTCTGGGGCGTTCTCATCTCACGCAGTGTACGGGCGTCGTGGCGAGTATTATTCGACTTCCGACGATTTTTTCCCCTATCCCAGTTACTCCTCGGTTTGCTTCGGGCACGTCGACAGAGGTTGCCCAAGTGGTGAAGGAAGGTGGACATCGAGCTCTTCGCCAGTTGATTACAGATGCGCCCCTCGTGAAGGATGCCAGTTCGATTCAGCCTCTCAGGAAGACCGACTTTTTATTTGGCGACTCTGCCAGATATCCGGATGCAGTGTTTATTGATGCCGAGCAGTGGCTTCATAAGACTGGCAGTGGTTTCATATATTTGCCGAAGATTCCTCGGCATCGTTCGTTGACTGAGCTCAGGCGTCAGGCTGTGACACGGGAGATGTCGTGGCGCTTGAAGGAGGAGCATGAGAGCGTTCACTGCGGCTACATCACTCATCAGGCAGCTCCTGGTTCCAGCAGGAGTCATATCACTGGATTGCATCCTGGAGTATTGGGGTTGGATGCACCGCCGCGTAACGAGCTTCTTGCCTCTGCTTCTACTTTGAAGAATCGCCTCGCTGCTTTAGGACAGGAGATGCCTGCGACACGCCACAGGTTTTGTGGTTGGGTCCATTCTTTGGACAAGCTTTGGTGGACTCGCATGATGAAGTACGTCTTGAGCCGATGGAGCGAGGAGTTGCACGCTTGTGGTCTGTATGCAGCCGTTCGTGCCACCATGTATGGTTTGCCTGTTAGCGCGAAGCATTTCTTTGCTTTGTGCGAGCTTTATACTCCAGATTCGAATACTTTTTTGACCCGGCAAGGGGAGTTGGGCTTGGCCCTCCATGAGATGCACAGGATTTCTGGTTTGCCCATGGGACAGATGCTATATCAGGAATATTTTCCCTCCAACCAAGAATTAAGTCAGCTGAAGGATCGCATGCCCGACCGCTACGAGACTTTATGGGACCTCACATGCCACTATCATATCGCTTTGGCGCAGTCTGAACCTTTAGCAAAGAGGGCTAAATCCCATGTGAGCCAGAAACAGTTTGCGTCTTATTTGTTCAGAAATATAGAGATCAATTCTGGCGAGGCTATTTGTGAGTTGGCACCACTCATTCCTTCAGGGGTTAATAGTCTACTGAAGAAGGTTGATGCTCATTCCTATACCATTAGCAGTCCTGAGAGTGGTTTTCCTACAGGGACCAAGTTTAAATCATTCTTGTGGCATGCGACCGCGCGATTCCGACCGATGACCCTTCTCGCCGGTTACCTAGCTATCTGGTTAAAGAAATGCGTGGTCCCATATCAGTCTAGTGATATCTTGCCATTGGAGGTGCTCTACCCAGCAGTTCAGCTTGCCTACAAAAAGGAACTTTCGCTTCTTCCGGTGATGGTGGCCAACATTCATCGAGGGCTTCGACAGATTTCTAGTGCTTTTACACGGAAGGAAAGTGAACTACCGACTCAGATTCCTACCATTAAGGTGGAGCTTCCGTACACTTATTTGATAGCTTGGTTCGTCCTTCATCGTTCTGATATGATGTCAGTACCATATGCCACAGACCCCTCCGCTCCCCTACTACAGTTGTTTGAGAATGGCAAGTGGGAGGGGCGAGGATTCCCTGACGTCAGACAGCAGCTACAGGTCCACAAGTGTTGGGCGTTTTCCACTTATTTTCAGTAGTTCTCTGGCCGATACGGCGAGTGTCTGATTGATGAGGAAAAGCCGAGGGGGGTATCGAACTCATTTAGACGTCGGCTGCTTTAACTGGCTGGTGAACATCAGGCCGGGTTATCTGACTTTCCGGGTGAGGAATCAGTGTTTCATAGAGCCATACCTACCCTGCTGATTCGCTTGTCAGTTTGGCTATGATCAGCTTTATGTCGGGAATCCACGTCAGCAGCTTCGGACCCACGGCGGTTTGGTGGACGGTCTTCGTGCATGGTTATGGACAGTGACGGGCTGTACTGGTGCTAAGTTCAGTCTCCCGAGTACTGAGCGGCAGTTGAACCTCACTTTCTTAAGCTGCAAGTGGTTGTTAGCAGCTAATAAAACTGTCCCCGTAAAGCCGATTGCAGAGCTAGAGGCTGAGGAGGCTTCTCAGACTGATTCTCGTATGATTTGGGAAAATGCTCGATCATAAAGGACACGGCACAAGACTCGTCGGATTGACGAAGAGGGAAAGAAGATCTTTCATTCTGCTGATGAAGCTTCAGGCGGAGATCTTGAAGATCACGAGGACTGTTCTGATTGAGGTCAGTTTCTTACTTTTTCCCTTTATCTTTCAGAATTATTAAGCCTGACAATGGTTTGATGTTTCAGGGACCACAGCTGACCAAGATAAAGAGTTCCATCCTTCTCCCCAGGCGAGCTAGGCGGAAGAGATTAGCCCGCAAGCCGCGTGCAGTTTCGCGAGCATCTGATATGGATTTGGCCAGTGACGATCCTGCCAGTGATGGAGTTAACATCTACCCTATAGACCAATCTCTTGATCATTCAGAACTTTGACTCATGCTTTTCCATCTCTATATAGGAGAGCATGGGGAGACAGAGATGAGTCTTGATCCTGTTTTTCATGATTTTACATCTTCTGGCGAGCCCGACTCACCGCACCAGGTAGAAAGGCCTGCAGAAGCTGGCGACATTAGGAAGACCGTCAATGTAGGACCCGATTTGATGAATCCAGGTACGTCTACCATTAACAATACACAAAGGAGTTGAATGATTTGGAATTCGTGCATTCCCTAATTGTCTCTATGCTTCTTGCTCTTTTAGATAATTTGCAGGAGGCAAACGTGGATCTTGGGAATAGAGAGGCTGACGCACCTATAAGAGGTAACTCATTTCTATTGGTTGTAGTCTCTTTATTCTTCTTTCGTACTTATATCCTCTTGTATCAGATTTCTCGACTGATGATTTTGACGAGGAAGGCTTGCTTGTGGACACTCCGATGCTCCACTTTATGTATGGCTCTCCTCAGATTGATGACCAGTTGCCTGGAGATGTATTTCTTGAGTCTACGCTCCCTAAGAATCCCGAGGATGGTTTTCCCGAAGGTACGTAGCTCTTCTCAAGTTAATTATAGGACCAGTCAATTTTTTGACTAATGCAACTATAATATGATGCATCTGAGAATTCTATTTTGTATTTGACAGGAGCTTTTGTCGAGACTGATCCTGTTGAGCCGGCTGTGAGACCAACTACCCCTCCAGCCGTTACACCTCCACTACCCCCAGTGACTCAAGGGGAAGAGGGTATAAATTGAGCTATTGAGAAATGTTATTTATTTCTTCATCAAGGCTTTTGACGGATTTCTCTTTTTTTTTGTGTAGGGCTTCCTTCTCAGCTTCACGTCCTTGTGCAAGAGTTATTATCGGACAGCGACCCAGAGAAGATTGTCATCTGCATAGAAATCTGCTCCTTCTTCTCCTTTGTGAATGCTATGATTGGCAAACTCTTCCACGGCGGACTTTCCCTTCACCAGTTTAAGCCATTCCTTGATCCTAAGATAAATTCAATAAGGGATGCAGGATACCCGGATCTGGCGAAGGCTATAGTTGATGATCTTGACTGCCTAGAGCATGAGCTTTAGACGTTTCGCGAGCTCCGGGATGTAGGTGCCTCTTCATTCATTGCTGCCGAGTTTGATACTCGCTTACAGACATGGCGCGATACTCGGTTTCTTGCTGATCTCGACATTCAGGTGCAGCGGGACCGGGTAGATCGAGTTGAGGCTAACCTTACTATTAGGTCATCCTCACTCGACGAGCTTGATTCTTCCATTGCTTCTTGTGAGACTCAGATAGACCAGCTCCGAAGAGAACTCCGTGAGAAAGAGGAGACTTTGAGTATTCTTCAGATGACGAAGATACAGGATCAGCAGGCGCACACCGCTTTATCTGATGAGTTGAAATCTTTGAAGCAGAAGCTGACCGAGACAGAGGAGGTTGCTGCGAAGACTTTAGCCACCAACGAGGAGTCCATCAGAGCCGAGCTGAGGCAAGCTTATGATGAGAAGCTGTCCAAGCTTAATCAGCAGATTTCTGGCCATGCGCTTGATGTATGATTTCATTTGCTGAATGTTTTGACTTTTGATCTTTTTAGTGGAACTGGTTTTTGTCTTTATCTTTATTATGATTCCTCATTCCGTTTGAAATGATTGACCATAATTCTTTTAGGATTTTTGGCAAACCCTCAGCCATCAACGGATTTGATTAGCCTTTACCGACTACCGTTTGAGTCGGGCTAGCATGCGGATTGTCTAAATCCGTTCCGCATGTCACGTTGTGCTAAGAGAGTGAATTCTCTGAGACTTTCGCGCTATGATGTTGAATACATAGACTTTACCATTTGTTACGGGAATAGGCTACCCGGCGACACGTGTTAGGTGTTGACTTTAGGATTTTTGGCTAACCCCCAGCCTTTAACGGGTTTGATTAGCCTTTACCGACTACCATTTGAGTCGGGCTAGCATGCGAATTGTCTAAATCCGTTCCGCATGCGACGTTGTGCTAAAGGAATGAACTCCCTTAGACTTGATGCTACAATTTCAAATATGTAGACTTCGCTATTGTTATGGGAATAGGCTACCCAGCAACGTGTTTTAGACGCTGACTTGTCCCTACTTAGGCTTCGGGATAAAATTCCCCAGAATCGAACTCTGGTGTCTTTTTCTTCGGAGAAAGACTAAACCAGCGACGCGTGTTAGGCGTCGGCATATCCTTTCTTAGGATTCAGGATGAAATTCCCCATGCGTGTAAGGCATAGATTCTGGTGTTATTAATAACAACCTGTCACAATGTTGAATATGTGAACGGGTGTTCTTTTTAACGGTTAAGAACTAACCGGCAGCGCGGGTTAAGCGCAGACTTATCCTTGCTTAGGTTTCAGGATAAAATACCCCAGAATCGAACTCTGGTGTCTTTTTCTACGGAAAAAGACTAAACCGGCAGCGCGTGTTAGGCGCAGACTTATCCCTGCTTAGGATTCGGGATAAACTTCCTAGGATGAATCCTAGATTGATAGATTCTTAGAAAAGGTTGGTGCGGGAAAGGAAGAATTTTATATTCTATTTCCCGGTCTTCTTTTAGGGTGAAGGCGAACCTGAAAACAAGGAAGGAAGAATTTTATATTCTATTCCTTGATTCTGGAAAGGAAGAATTTTATATTCTATTTCCAGTACAAAAGAAACTAGAAGTGGGATCTCCACTCCGAGAATCTGGAAAATCTAGATAAACTTACCTTTTATAGACTCCGAGAATCTGGAAAATCTAGATAAACTTACCTTTTATAGGATTGGTTATCTAAAGATGAGTTTTTTTCGTTTATCGAAATGAAATTTCAACTTTGGTTATAACCATGAGAAGGCTTAACCAAAGAGAAAACGAAAGGAGTTCTTTCGTTTATCGAAAGGGGACTCTGAACTGAAAGTGGACCTCTTGTTCATGGAGAGAATCAAGAGGACCAGAAGGACACTTTTGGTGGACTCACTGTCAGTTGAAATTGATCAGTGAGGGATTTTGGTGGTAAAAAGAAAGATTTTGGGTTATCCTTTAGAATATTAAGTGTAATATTCTTCGAGGAACTTCCCGGTAAATGAGTTATCCTGAATGCACTAGGGATAGTACTTTTTCAGGAACTTCCCATTTATTGGCATTAATTGCCTGGCGCCCTCTTGAGTAATCAGGCGATATGCGCCGTTTGAATAGACTGTGTCTATTACAAACGGTCCTTCCCATTTGGGTTCGAATTTACCTTTCTTCTTGGAGGTGAGAATTATTGGTCGGCGAGCAGCGAGGACCAGATCTCCTTCCTTGAAGCTTCTCTGTCGGACTCTTTTGTTAAAAGCCCGAGATATTCTGGCTTGATAGAACTCAATGTGTTGTTGAGCTTCCAAGCGCTTTTCATCCAACCTCTCGAGTTCTTCGAGACATTTTTGATGCTGTTCTTCTGTCGTCATCTCGGTTGCGAGAGCGATCCGAAAGGATGGGATTTGAATCTCCAATGGTAGCACAGCTTCACATCCGTATACCAACGAATACGGGGTGGCCCCTGTAGGTGTGCGTATGGTGGTGCGATAAGCCCAGAGTGCTTCACCGAGTTTATCGTCCCAGTCTTGTTTATTGGTCTTCACGAGCTTTGACAGGATCTTAATGATCGTCTTGTTGAACGCCTCCGCTAATCCATTCGCGACGGGATAATAAGGTGTTGATGAAACGTCTTCAATTTTGAACTTGTTACAAAATCTGATGAAGGCGTTGCTTATAAATTGCGGACCGTTGTCATGAATGATCCGTCTTGGCACGCCGTGTCGGTAAATGACATGATGCTTGATGAAATTGATGACGTTGTTCGTCTTTACTTCTTTAAGCGGAATTGCTTCAGCCCACTTTGAGAAGTAATCCGTGATCGCCAGAATGAATCGATCACCTTTGACTGAAGGAGGAAAAATAGGACCAACAACATGTCTCGAACGGCCAAGACGTGGTTGACGTGTGCAACTGTTCTGACGGTTGATGCATATAATTTGCATGTATTTGACAAGCATGATACTCTCGGGCGTATTCGATTGCGTCACGAACCATCGTTGGCCAAAAATATCCCATTCTCCTGATGCGGTCATACAGCTTGGGACAAGGCTGATGCGCACCACATTCTCCTTCGTGTGCTTCCTTAAGAACTTCTTCTGCTTCTTTGTTCGAAAGGCATCGGAGTAATAAACCATCGTACCCTCTACGGTATAACGTATAGGTCTCAGTATTATAGAAGAATCTTGGTACTCTTCGGCGGATTGATTCTCTTTCTTTTATGTCGTCTGGTAAAATACCATACTGGACGTAGTCTATGATGGGAAAACGCCAATCTCGGGACTCAGACCCAATTTGAGTTGAATTCACCTCCTTGGCGTTTATGTTTCCATCGTCTTCCTCTTCAATATCCATATCGTATATGGGTATGCAGAGCTGATGCGTCCTTACTGTGACTAACAACTCTGTTTCGGGAGGCTGCACAAGTAAAACCGCTAGTGCTGCCAGTGCATCCACATAAGCGTTCTGGAGGCGGGGGATATATTCAATGAAAAATTCTTCAAAAGATTCTGCCATTTTGATGG